>NW_026908956.1:0-21857 GCF_958449725.1 Rosa rugosa | reverse complement strand
GTAGTTGTTAGTATAGAATAAGTAGGGATCGTTCTATTCCGGGGATTGAGGGTACACCTGTCATTGTCAAACAATTAAACAATTAAAATTAAAACAAAGTATAATATTCACAAATGTATTCACAAAATATAAACATTTTACACGAAAAGGGGGGATTTTGTTTTTGGTTTTTTCGAAAATGAAACTAAGTTAACAAAAACAATTAAAATGCAAAAACATAAAAATACGAATGGAATGAAGGAACAAAGATCAAAACCGAAACTTATGATTAAAATTGATTCAAACCCTAATATTGTTCATCTAAGTCATGAGAAAGGAGTTGATCATGTGAAACATTCGAAAGCAAATGAATTCCCATTTTTTACTTTTCAATGCTAATTAACCTAAGCGAAAGCACCTAGATTAATCCTATCAAACATGCAATCAAACCCTAGAAAGCTAGTCAATCATGTCATGTTTAACGCATTACACATAGAGAAAGGCTATCAACTCAAGTGTACAACTTAGTATGGAAAAGTCCACCTAATTGCAATTCTCTTTAATTAAATTCGATCTTTGTACAAAACCTTTACTACTTTGATTCAAGTTTACACAAAACGAAAAGTCGATTTCATGTTCTTAAACCTAGCACCATTCATATCGAAACCCTAAGTGTTTGCAACCACATAAGATTAAAATACAAAAGTTATCTATAACGCAAATTTAATTAAACAAACCCACATAAGCAACTCTCGAATCACAATATATGAATCTGAAAATTCTCAATTAATCATAAAAATTCCAGAAATAATACTTTGTTCAAACATATATGTCAACTAGTTCATAACCAACGAAATTCAAAGCAAAGGTTACAAAGGAGAATAGGATTACACCGTGGATGAAGATGAGATGGATGATTCACGTTGTGGATTCTTGAAACTCGAAAGCAAGCTTCAAGGATGGCTATGGATGGAAGTGCTCACGGCTTCTCTTCTTCTTCTTTGGCCTTGCTTGAACTCGTGGAGATGACTAAACTTGAAACTAGAGGATGGAAAGGAAAATGGAAAGGAAATGGAGAGACAAAGAAGATGGAATGGATGAAGGAATGTTCTTTCTTCTTTGTTGTAGCCTCTATTTATAGGCTACCAAGCAAAACTATTTGGATTTAAACAAATGATGATATGTTAGGTTTGAGCATTTAAACATTAATGGAATTTATTAGGTTTGAATATTTAAATACTAATGGAATTTGTTAGGTTTGAATATTTAAACACTAATGGAATTTGTTAGGTTTGAGTCACTTTCTACTCATTTTTCCTTCAATTAATTCTCCACCAAGACTTCAGATTTTGCCCGTGACTTCTTCATATGAAATGATCCATCATGAGTGTAGATCATTCTGTAAAATTTTCAGAATTTATCTCCATGTGTTTGGGCCGGAATTTCTGCTGGACTCCTTACAGGTCCAGTTTTCCAGTTTTGCTTCTGCAGAAAATTGGGCTGACTGTTTGAAGGCCTTCCACTTCTTTTTGGCTCTTGCACTCTTCATAAGAAATGTTTCTTAGGATGTCTAGAATGGATCTGGAAGGTTTCAGCTCATTTGAAGTTCATTTGGTCAGGTGGTCGCTCCTTCTTCCTTGCTTGGCTTGGTTTCTCCTAGCCGGAGTAGGAAAATGTGTAAAGTTGACATTTTTAGTGCATTTCCATTTTTCTCCATCATTTTATGGACCTAACACTTATTTCATCATCATCTACTCCAATGTACCTAAAAATAAAAATTGAATTAAAAATCGATTCGTTAAGGAATTAACTAAGCAAAATGTGAGGAATTAACTATTAAAATACCACATTAAAATGCTCCTATCAAGTTGATGCCCTGAGTTTGAAACAAAAACGAAATGGGGAAATTATTGAACTGAATGAATAATATATATATATATATATATATATATATATATATATAAACATTGTACCCCAATCAGAATAGCTGGATAGTTCAAGTAGGCATACCGGTGTTCTTCATCTGTCAATGTCTTAACGATCTCAGAATTGCAATAGGGATATTGAACTGAATGTATAGGCTGCAATCATTGAGTGAAGGATAGAAACTGCATTTAACTGACTAATCAAATTATTGTGTTCATAATGTGTGATATGTAACCCTTCAGTTAGATCAAGCAACTGAAATGGCGGAACCAATAGGGCAAATATTGATATTATGAACACAATATTATATTGGTTTAGCACTCACCAAAGGGATATATAGTCTTAAATTTGGTAAATAAGGTTTTAAGCTTATATAGTCTGATTTTGAGCACTAAACAATTTATCTGAATGTCAAAACTTTTTGATATATCCCTTTGGTTGTCTGGTATTGATCATTGTTTGAAACTGACCGTCCTACTCTCTCTCTCTCTCTCTCAGTCTCTCCATCTCAATCTTCTTATTTTTCCAGGTCTCAATCGAAAATGCTTTGTTCTCCTTTGCTGACTTCAATTCCTCTCCTCTGATCTCTCTCTCCTCTCACAATGGTTTTGAATTTCTTTGTGAAAATTCATTTGGTTTGCATATTTATTTCTAGATTCTCTAAAAATATCACTTTCCCTCCATTTTGTGCAATTCATATTACCATTCCTTCTTGCTGTATTCGTTAATTTGGTTTCCCATGTGCACACTACAATAAAAGGTTTTCAAAAGGACATATACTGGGTTTGAATTTTATGCATAGGTATTGACTGTGTTGTGAGTTCAGGTTGAGAATGTGAACCTACTACCTATGCAATAATATGTACAGCTTGGTAAAATCCGTGAAAAGATTTGGCATAAAAAAACAAAGATAAAAGTAGGGTTCGTGTATACTAGAAATCTAATACTTTAAGCTGTAAATGCGCGGGCTTTACTTAAAAAAATGGGGGGACTATTAAAAGTTGTTGGTTGATTAGAGATTCCCTTTCAGAGACTCTTCTGTTCTTTGTGTTGGATTTTTGAATGGGAAAGTTGTTCTTATTTCATTAACTTTACTCTGTTTTCAGGTTGCTTTGATGGGCAAGGCAGAGTCACTCCAAATGCATCTTAATTGAATTACTGAAACTGCAAATACTTACTCCAAAGGGTTGGAGCTATGTTTTGACAGGTGAACTATCAATTATCCTCTTCCCATTTGATTTTGATTTGTTTTCTTTTATTTGCAGTATACCTTTTTCTTTTTTTGTATTTTGTTTTCTTTTTTTGTTATAAAAAAATATTTTTGTCCTCAATATTAGTTTCAAATGGATATTTACTGCCTGTTAACAAAGGTTTTGTTGGTGGAGAAAATTGTAACTTCATTGTGCAAGCTAACACTGGATCATTTCTCTACAAGAGATTATTTACCATCTTTAATTGTTATTTAAATTTAAAACAATCAAAGGTTTTGAAAAGGACATATACCGGGTTTGATGGCTTTGGCACAAAATTGATAGAATACATTTTGCAATGACCTTTTACGATTACTTTTTATATAACGAGTCCCATGCCCAAAAAGTCAACTCAATAAGGTACTCTTTTTAGTTATATTTTTCTTTCCTAATGCAATTTTTATGCCTTTGGTTTCAGGGGCAATGACAGCTTTGCTTCGAAATCTTGATCATCGCATCTCAAGCTATTCATCTGTAAGTTCAATTCATCTCTTGGAATTTGAGATAAACTCCCGTTCATATGTATGGACCAAAACAGAAAATTTGACTAGATCTTAGAAATGTTGATCAAAAGAATTATCTCACGTGTATGTAGGTTATACGAAAGTCTGAGATCGAAGATGCAGAGGAATGCTTGAAACTGTTTTCTATGGACGAGGTGGCTAAATTTAATTAAATGACCCTTCCTAATGTCAACGACTTCAAAAACCACTCAAAAAGCCAGCCACGTAATGAAATCCACAAAGAACATATAGTGGTAAGATCGAGATCAAACTGCATCATTCCTAATGTTATTATGCCTATAGGTGAACTTATAGGGAGCAAATTTGTTCATATATAATTTTATCTGCTGACTACTATGGTTTGTCATTAAATTAGGAACAAGACAGATTGCCAACTTGACTTAAGTCACTGACTTTTATTTGAATGTTAATAATCTAGGTGCAGACATTCCTCCTGAGATCGGAAAGATGTGCAGCTTGGAAGGTTAATTCTATTTCTTTCAGCAAGTTTTTTTTTTGTTTCCTCTTCTGTTGATCATTTTGGTTTTTGTACGCATTTGATTAGTTTACTTTTGATTGTGTAGAATGACTTTATGAGCATTTTTGTGTAGTTTATAAGCTTTTGTTGTGAAAATATTTGAACTATGTTTGTTAGACAAAAAGAGAGACTATTGGATAGTTTCAGAACAAATGCGTTTCCTTTGTTTGGAGAATAGGACTATTTCCCCCCCCCCCCCCCCCAGTTTAATAGGACTGGGAACCTGCATAGAAAATTTGCTATGAAATAGTTGACATTGTTTATGGAGGGCTGTATCTAAATTTGATTGTCGAGGGGTGTATCTAAATTTGTACCTATGAAAGAGTAACTTATGAGTAACTTATCTAAATTTGTACCTATGAAAGAGTAACTTATGATTGCCAGTTCATTCCTCATGTTAGCTCTTTCCCCTGAGAGGCATTTCTTTACCTTGCTTTAGTTACTGTTAGGCAAAACTAATACCACAATTTTCAAAACAAAATAAATAGTCTTTGTGAGCTTAAGAGTTTTACACTGTGATGGAAGGCAAACATTTATCTCGATGTTTACTTCACTCCTAACAGATCACTTTTAACTTTCTTTCAGACACTACAATTTCTGACTTGCTTTAATTTCACATTTACCACACATGTAATTTAACATATATCCATTATTTCAGAAATTAGTAATCAAGACAAGGAGCATTGAGTTCATGCCATTCTATCTTTCTCTTCCAACCTTCTTGATGAGTCTCTCTTTCTCTGCATACGGACTTTTCAGAGAAGATCCATTCATATTTGTAAGTATGTGTGTGTGTGTGTGTATCCTTAGGCAGCAAACACATCTCACTTTATTTTATTTCTTGGCAACAGTTTACATTTCAATTGGCAAAATAAATATACATTTACAGTTCTTCTGATAACATATCTGATACATTTCTACAAGTCTCATTCCTCTGGTTGATTATCCAGGTTTGCCGAATCTGTGAATGTCAAGCAGCTTGAGAGCATATTGTCATCCATTTCAACTTCCATTATCAGATACCCTATCCGCGGCAAAGCCAAACCACGTTCTCTCTCACTTTCTAAATCCAAAGTCCAAACAAACATAACATTGACATGGATAAAGCATACAGTGGCTACCGTTTGTAGTAATGGTCATAAACTTTATGTATAACACATTTCCAGTTGTCTTTGTTGTTCTTTTGCATATTGTATTGGTTATGGATTTCAGTGGTATAATGAAGTATTACCACTGTTGCTTTCTTCCATTGTTTTGGTAATGGATATGTGATTTTTACAGACTCTGTTTCTATTCCTTCTTAGTCAGTCAGCCCTTCTTACAGAACCAGAGTTTACTTAATAGCCTTCACATTTATCATTCAAAAATTTTTAGAATATCAACTGGAATTAATAAAGGAAGTGATTTGGGTCAAAAAATTATTTTACCAAGCTCTCATACAGGAAGTCCTAGATATATGATTAACAATTATCAAGATGCTATGGCAATTTGCAGACAATATGGTAATCCTGATTTATTTATAACTTTTACTTGCAATGTCAAATGGATTGAAATAGAACGATATTTTCAAAAGATACCAAAATCTTCCCTAACCCCTATATAATCTTCCCTAAACCTCCAAAACCCGCGGCAGAGCGCGGGCATCAATTCTAGTAATAATTAAAGTATTAAATTAATAAGTTTTTTATTTTATTTTTATTATAGTCAACCATAAACCATAGTTAATCCCTGTTCAGTCAGGGTTATTTTTGGAATTTTCCTTCCATGTGGGACCCACTTTTACTGAGTTGGAAATGCTGACATGGCACTTAACGGTTGAATATAACGGAATCACGACGGAATGATCAATTGGACGAGAAATGGTTAGTGTAGGGGTGTTTTTGATGAAATTGAAAGTCGAGGGACTGAATTGATGTTCGACCCAAACCACAGGGTGCTAAACAGTAGTTAGCCCTAAAAATTTCCCAAATATCTATGTAATATCTTGTTCAACAGGTGTTCTAACAGTTCCATCTCTTGTGAATGTGCTGTTATCACCAGATACACTTGGCTTCCTCTTATCAAGGCCAAACACAAATCTTCCTACACCTTTGATCTCCAGATACCAGCTCTTGAACAGCAATCATGAGATACTTTCCTTCCTTGTGGATATCGAGACTTGGATCTTGAAGCTACATCATATAGAAATGGATTATCACTCAGAAGACCTAGAATCACTTCATTTTCTTTTGTGTAAGTTTCAATTTTCTATCGTACACTACAACAAAACTGAGCAACAGCCACACTTTGGTTGCCCATGATTTAAACAACTGTGGGTAATTCTCTATCAACAGTGACTTTAGTCCCACCAGTGCCTAGGATGGTGGTGAAGGCAATTGTTTATTAATTTTTATCTTGTCTAGTCACAATTATCGATGAACGTGGCTAGCTTTATATTTAAAAATGATGGGATGGACTGATGGAGGGTTATATAGTGTGAAGACCAACAGGAAAAAAAAAATCGATTGTGCTGTCGAATGCACTCTATGGATTCATTGTCTCACCCAAATTCTCTCCCTTCCAAACCAAACCTAGCCGCCATCCATGGAAGGCATACACCACCAAGTCCAGATCTCCCTATATGGTGGAAGCCAAGCCAAGCCAAGCTGGAGCGAGTCCATCTTGAAGTTCTTAAAGGTTTAGAACTTCAGATCTTTCCCTCTTTGCTACTAGTACATGATATATTTCCCTCCTTCTCGATCGTTCTTGCTCTCCTTAGACTCATAAATTCAAGATCTTTCCCATTCTGCATTTCAGTTTTTGGTCTTGTGCTTATCTGTAAAGTTTAGAAATTGTTTTTCTATGTATTTAATTTTACATTTTAGATTCTGAGTCAAATTGAATTAACCCAATTTAGTCCGAAAAAAAAATGTTTGGTAATCCCTGTCGAATGCACTCTACGGATTCATTGTCTCACCCAAATTCTCTCTCCCTTCCAAACCAAACCTAGCCGCCATCCATGGAGGGCATACACCACCAAGTCCAGATCTCCCTATATGGTGGAAGCCAAGCCAAGCCAAGCTGGAGTGAGTCCATCTTGAAGTTCTTAAAGGTTTAGAACTTCAGATCTTTCCCTCTTTGCTACTAGTGCATGATATATTTCCCTCCTTCTCGATCGTTCTTGCTCTCCTTAGACTCATAATGATTCAAGATCTTTCCCATTCTGCATTTCAGTTTTTGGTCTTGTGCTTATCTGTAAAGTTTAGAAATTGTTTTTCTATGTATTTAATTTTACATTATAGATTCTGAGTCAAATTGAATTAACCCAATTTAGTCCGAAAAAAAAATGTTTGGTAATCCCTGTAGAAACTAACAAGTAATTGCTCGATCTACCTTTTTTTTTTTTCCCTGTGAATTCAAATCTGGTTTTCAAATCTTGGTTTGAATTTGTGTTTTAAGTATTGTAATTTCAATTCCTTACCTTTGAAATTTAAGGAGGATCATCCTCATATGAATTGTACGTGTTTTCTGGATGAAACATTATTTTTAGTTTAGCGACATGACTGATATTAGGTTGTTCTTGGTTATTTCAGAGTTTAGCCACATAATTGGTCTATGATCTAAATGCATGGGAATCCTAATTGGTGAACCTTGCTAAGATGATGTAACAGTAACATTCGGGTATGCTTATTGATTATAAGAGTCCAGAAATAAATTTGTTTCTTAAAAGTTCATGTCAACTTCATTTACCTTGAACTTTGACTTGTGTGGAAATACTTGTATCTATGCATGACAAACTAGCACTTAATGCTTGTCTGCCTTTACATGACAGTTACTACCTAAATTAGAATGCTTAATATGATTACCTTTTCATTTCCACTATAAAGACTGATTAATGGTCCTAACACATACAAAAAACCCCTGATTTTCAAGTTGTTTATTTCATTTGTTTACTACTGCTAGGTGATGGAAGCTCTTTTGGACATGCTAAAAAGGATGGAAAATATCTTGATACCTATATTGTGATTCAAACTATGAGGTAAATACTTGTTGACAATTTTCTTTAAATTTCTATGTGGTTTGATTAACCTTCATAGGTGCAATGCATAGTTACAAGCAAACTATTATGTGTATCTAGTTATCTACTGAGATTATTGATATGCTAAAAGTAAGCGCGCAATTTAACCCTGCAAAATGTAATTGTTAGTATAAAATAAGTAAGGATCGTTCAAGCCGGGGATTGAGGGTACACCTGTAATTGCATAAACAAATAAAGAATTAATAAAAGAAGGAAGTATTATTTACAAAAATAAAACAAAGAATGAAAATATACACATGAAATTAAATGGGGGATTTAGGATTGTAAAATCAAAAATTAAAATAAATAAAATAAAGAAAATGTAAAAACACATATTCAAGGGTGGAACGCAAGGAACAAAGATCAAAACCACATTCATATGCAAGAAATCCGATTACAATTCCTATAGTTGATTTTCTATGTCATGAAAAAGAAGTTGACCATGTAAAACATTAATAAGCAAACGATTTCCCATATTTTACTTTTCTTGAATATTTAATCTAAGTGAAAACACCTAAATTAAACCTATTGAACATGCAATCATAGTCTAAAAAGCTAGCTAATCAAGAACACATTCAACGCATTAAGAACAAAGAAAGGATGTCAACCAAAGTGCACAATCTAGTATGAGAAAGCTCATCTATTTGCAATCCTCCTTAATTGATTTCGACTTTTGTCCAAAGCCTTTACTAAATAAGCAAACGATTTCCCATATTTTACTTTCCTTGAATATTTCATCTAAGTGAAAGCACCTAAATTAAACCTATTGAACATGCAATCATAGTCTAGAAAGCTAGCTAATCAAGAACACATTCAACGCATTAAGAACAAAGAAAGGATGTCAACCAAAGTGCACAATCTAGTATGAGAAAGCTCATTTATTTGCAATCCTCCTTAATTGATTTCGACTTTTGTCCAAAGCCTTTACTACTTATGAAATAGGTTCACAAAACTATTAGGTGAATTGTTTACCTAAATCTAGCCCCAATTACATGCATATATCCTAAGTTGGCCACCAAAGAACACATACATATAAAAGTTTTCTATAATCCAAAATCAATTAAGCAATCTCACATAAGCAACATAGAAATCAAAACTTTATTTCAAAACATATAAACAGGCTTTAAACTTTGCCCTTAACGTCATGTTAACTAGAATTCATAACCCTACGAATCAAACAAAGGAAAACAAAAGAAAGTATGAAATACATTGTGAAAGATGGATGACAAGCCTTGAGACGAAGAACTTGAAGATTCTTGAAAGCAAGCAACCTTCTAGGGACGACATAAGGGTGGATGGCAGATAGGAATTTGATGTATTGCATGCCTTCTTCTCCTCCTTGCTTGAAGACGCAGAACTAGAAGACTAGAGAATGGAATTGATTTTTTGGTGTGTGAAAAGAATGAAAGAATTGATGAATGAGGACGTCCCAAGGATGCATCTATATATAGGGGATGTCCAAGCCTTCTGGATCCTTCTTTTAATTTCTAGGAATTATCTGATTGATCCACACAACTCTAACCAATCAGATAAATCCACGTTAGCATTCTTGTGTCATTGAACCAATGAGAAGCCTTCAAAATTGCACCTTGATTCTAGGAAGATAATCTTTGCTGAATTAAAATGAATATTTTCTGATTTTATCTCCTAAAATTCGTCCAAATAGGGGTGTGAGCAACAAGCAACGTATCTGGACTTGTTTCCATCCTTTTTGCATGTTGTAATCCCTTAAAACTCTCCAAGGATGATGCCAAACCCTTCTGGAAACCTCTAGGACATCCCCATGTGTAATATTATCTGAAATATGAAGCATAAATTCGGCCATGGACTTCCCGATGTAATTTGGGCCTCAAAACAGAAATTCCCGTCAAAAGTCCGATTCCCAGGCAGCTTGACCTTCCTGTACTAAATAGGTCATAACTTCTTCTAGAAAAATGATATTAATAAGCCATAAAAAATCTCTGGAAACTAGACATTCGAGGCTTTCCATCAATATAAAGATCATCATCTAGTTCATTTTGACTTGCTCTCAATGCTCTGTCGAAGTTGACTGACTTGCACGGGCAGATTTCTTGATTTGGACTTTCATGAGTTTTTTCTCCAAGTGTTCTCAGGTTTCCTAGCTCCATCAAAACTCCTTATGTGTTCAGGACTCCTAATCAAACAAGGACTCTTCACATGAAATGTTCTTGAACGTTCCGGAATCTTCTTTTTCTTTTCTAGTTCAACTAGGACTCCTTGTGTCATTAGGATTTCTTCTTTGATTGGGTTTCCTAGTCGGACCAGGATTTCCTGGATGGACCAGGAAAATTTCATTTATTCATTTTAGCTCATTTCTCCATCCTTATGCCTTGCCTTTGTCATCTCCAACGTCTCACATCCTTCTCATGTGTCTTTAAACTCATTTCTTCTCCATTTGCTCTAAGGTACCTAAAAATAGAAAGTTTATTAAAATTGATTTATTTAAGGAAATAACTAAGTAAAATATGAGGAAATAACTATTAAAACATCGCATTATAATGCTCCTATCAATTATGTGGTTAATCAATTCCTTTTTGGTGACTTGGGTTTCAACATACATCAATCTATTTTTGTGTTTTAAGTTTTTTTTCACTGTTGTCCTATCAATTCAGATGCTATTTGAACTGTGATGATATTGATGCAAACGCCTGATGACTATCTGAAGTCAGGGAAGCTTCTTGCACCAGAACTCATAACATAAATGTGATACGCAGTTGTGGAGTTATGTATCTTATAACATAAATGTGATATGTAGTAGTATGTTTCCCTCATCTTTACATGCTTTAAAGTGGTCCTTTTAAGTTTAAATATGTTAACCTCGAATTATAAACTACATACTCATTGCTTTGCACCATGGTGCTAGTGGTTTGCTGTGCTAGTTATTTTTAGCAACTGATTACCCATGATTGATCTTACAGATGTGAAAATGCTTGTTGGGCTTTGCTGCTAAATTTGCCTCAGCAAGTGTAGTTGTTCTAGGATATCAAGAAGGCGCTATCAAGACAATTGCAGATAAGGTTGCGACATAAATGAGGCAAAGCTTGTAGACAAAATATTCTTAGGTCCTGTATGCATTATTATGTGGTTGCTTGAAGTTGGCAATTGATTTTCATGTTTACAGTTTGATCCTTGGTACCATAATTATTAGTGAAATGCACTTGTTTCTTTCATATGTAGAGAAATTTGAAGTTGTAATTGAATGATTTCAGGAATTTTATAATTAAATATTTTGGAATGATTAATTTTATGCATCTTTTTATTTAATAATTTTTTTTAAAAATTGCAAATAGAGATAGTCACAGTTTGTATTAATGGTTGGTATTGAACCTAATAAAATATTGTTAAAATAGTTTAGAATTGGCACACATAATTGTGGGTCCCTTCATTGTCATACCCACGAAAGAGTTGGAATGTGGCACATTTGAAGGATGGCAACGGCTCCACAGCGCACTGACATTTTTAAAAGTGGCTGCAGTGTGGCTTTGGGCATTGGACACGAATAAACGTGTCTCTTACTTGTCGTTTTCTGTATAAAGCCACGAACATGGTAAGTGGCTGTAGCTTATAATTGTAGTGGTGGTATTGGATCAAAGCAGCATTTTTTACAAAATTCAGGGCATGCTAGGAAGATACATAATGTTGGAATTGTGGAACTCAGTATACAGAACATGGAAACCAGTCAACAATAGCCATTTATTTCAAGGAGAGCGTTGCATATTCCTTAATTAGACTGATAGATTGATATATTAATGTGTATGAATCTAGTACTAAAGGCCAAAAGCACCAAACTTGGTAAGGTCTTAACTCTTGAACAAAAATGTCTAATAGCTCATTAGTCCCATAAACATAATGATGCATGCAAATGTAGGCTTTCTTATGTGCTAGTTATCTCCATCTGAAAGAAAAGAAGGCGGTTGAAAACTTGAAAATAAAGTTCTTAAAAGAAGAAGACCATTGTACACAATTTTTGATAAAATTTTTGTAATGACAAACTACAGAAAAAACATTGATACAAGTAGATAAAAAGAATTGTCTAACAAGAGAGCCGCTTCTTTTATTGTAATACCCCGAAAAATCCAAATTAAATTCTGTGGATTTTTAGAAATGATTTCACGATAGTGGGAGCGAGTACGAGGCTCGGAGGAATTGTGGAATTAGTTCGAACGATTAATTTTCGAAAAAACGAACGTTATTTAGGGGGTCTCAAAAAGTGACTTTTTATACATTGGGAATTTGGGAAAACTTCCTTCATGAAAGTTGTAGAGGACATTAAACCGAGTGCGTGCATATGTGGTACGTAAAAATCGGAGTTCGTATGCGAAAGTTATAAGCAAAATATGAAAGTTACTGTTTATGGTAGATTGGTATAAATTTGAAATGTTACTGTAGCCAGGTAACTTTTCTTTCTTTTCTCTCTCCTTCCCCCGTGCTCTCTCAGTCTCTCTCTTCTGCAACTCTCTCTTTCTCTCTTCTGCAACCTCCTCTTTCACCACCTCTAGACCACCAAATGGCGAGCTGCGAGCATCGATAGACTCGTCTCTTCCTCCTTATCACGCATGTGGGAGTTGTTTACGACGATTTGGCCGGAAATGTGGAGATCGAAGCCAACATTTTTACTGTAGCAAATTAGTCAACGCCGATTTCCGGCCACCTCCAGTCATAAACCCAGGTCCATTAGAAGCGCCTTAAGCCGCTCTTCATGCTCGCCAAGTCTCATAACCCAGATCGAAGCATGGAGGAAGAAAGCATAATTGGAAAATTTCACTGTACATCGGAGTGCTTAATTGTTCGGCTACTTCAAGGTATTTTCTGACTTTGTCACAGTTGAGAAAGTGATTGGAAATGTTGAGATGATGCTGTGGATGAAATTTGGTGGCCAGAGGAGGTGGTTGACCGCCGCGTTGACCGCCGTTGACCGCCCACTGACCGCCGCTTGTGGCGGCGTATTCGACCATATTTTGAGTTTTTATTATCTAGGTGATGATCTACGCATCCTTACGAGCGTTTTGATATATTACAAGGTCATTTTAGAAAACGTTGATAAATAGTGAATTTATGTTTTGACGTTACTATTTAACGTTTTTACGTTTTATCTTCGGTTTACGATCTGTGAGGATCTGACCATCGGTTTTACTTCAAATTTGGATATGATGATCTTATGACTGTCCCAGTGGCTTTGTGTGGTCATGGGCGAAGATCCGACCGTTGGATCTTCGTATAAATGTAAAACAATGATTCGGAAGGCGATTCGTGAGAATCCGACCGTCAGATTTTCGTATAATTTTATGGAGATGTTTGTTAGAGTGATTCAAGAAGATCTGACCATTGGATCTTTGTGATAATTTTGGAGGATGATCCTAAGGGCGATCCGTGAGGATCCGACCGTTGGATCATCGTATAATTTTGATCCGACCGTTGGATCATCGTATAATTTTGATCCGACCGTTGGATCATCGTATAATTAGGATCCGACCGTTGGATCATCGTATAAATTCGATCTGACCGTTGGATCATCATTAAATTAGAATCCGACCGTTGGATTTCCGTATATGTGTGGTTTATGAATGATTGCTAAGTTAAGATCGTATCTGACTAGGTGATTGACGGTTTGAGTTGGTGGACGATTGTGGATCGTATTTTGAGCTGAATTGAAGACGCAGCGGGATTATCGAGGTGAGTAAACCTCACGTGGTTCATATTACGAACCCAATACAATTAATTGCTTTATTTTGTTGCAATCATATGAACTATTGTTGGTGTTACTAGACATTCCTGTGTGAATGTCTGTATATATATTATTACGTGAAATAATATGTATTGTTGGAGTTGTGTTGAGTTATTGTTGAGAAACAATATATTGTGAGAGATATTGAGTTTATTGTTGAGAAACAATATATTGTGAGAGGTGTTGAGTTTTATTGTTGAGGAACAATAAATTGTTGTGATCTGTGGAGATCACTAGGTCACGAGGTGACCATGGCATCTATTAGTGAATCACGCTCTCGTACCGGGCTGGTGGTTATTAATAGTATTAAATCGTAATCACGTCTGTGGCCGGACGAGTGGTTACGTTCAGTTAGAGCTCTAGTCTGTCTGCCAAATGTGGAGTGAACTTATGAGTGAAATTGAGAGTAACTCATAAGTGTCAATATATATATGGTAACCTTATGAGGGAAATTGAGAGTAACTCATAAGGGTCTATATATATATATGAGTCTGTCTACCAAATGTTGGGAAATCTTATGAGCGAATTTGAGAGTAACTCATAAGTGTCTATATATATATATGAGAGTGAGTGATCTTATGAGCTAAATTGAGAGTAACTCATAAGTGTCTATATATATATATGAGAGTGAGTGATCTTATGAGCTAAATTGAGAGTAACTCATAAGTGGCTATATATATATATGAGAGTGAGAAAGTAACGTGGGTTTGTGGTAGTCTTGAAATCTAATAAATCAACAGTTCTTTCTTGTTTACTCATACTGGCTGTAAAAAGCTTACCGGGTTTTGTGTTGTTGCAACTCCCGGTACACTATTCAAATTGTGTAGCGGGTAATCCTACAGGACAGGAGAACCAGGACGGTGATCGTGCGGTTAGAGCAATTGTTAGAGTTTTACAACAATTGTAAGTTGTGAGGTGTGTTATGCTCATTTGAGCTTTATAATATATTGTGAGAGTGAATTGTAATAATGAACTCGAAGTTTCGAGATTTGGTTTTTTGTAATTGTAATTATTCAGGTTTCGGATTTGAATTTATTATTCAAAATTCGGGGCGTGACATTTATGGTCCCCATTCATCTATGTTTATCCTTGCAAGTCCACAAAGTTCACAGCTTCAGAGAAAGTAGCAGGTAACCATTCTATAACTAAACTTAGGCAGAGAAACACACCCATAAACAACTACCTTGACCCTAAAAAAGCTTGATTCAATATACTTCTATAAATGCAAGATTTCAGGGAGAAAAGTGAGTGTAACAAATCTAGACGGGATGCAAGTTCTGCGTGTTATGTTGTTTAAGTGAAATCATTTTAGACTCACCTTCTTCTGAATAAGCACATTAAGCTCTTCTTTAAGCTTCAAATAGCAGTCCATCAAACTAGGATCCATGAAGAAGTCAATATAGCCATCCAACATTTTCAAATGCCCAGCCTAAGGGTTGGAAAAAATATATAGAGGAATAAATTGAGAAAAAGGGAAGATATGGATCAGAAAATCACAAGCCAATTCCCTAGGATGAATGTCATTAAAAATCAAAAATGGACCCCATGGTTTTAGGGAACCACAAAAAAGGATCAAAATGGAATCAAACACACTAGTAGAATCGAAAAGTCAAATGCTCGAGGAGGGCGATTAAGATGAACGCTCAAGGACAAGGAGATCCTACAGCATCAAAAGAGAGGGAACCTCCTAATTGGGTTTAGGTCGAGACCAAATTTTAGAAATTTCCTCTTAGGACGAGTGTCCTAAAAGAAAATTTGGGGGTGAGTGTAGGGGTGATCAGTAAATTCGGACCCACAATCATGACAATTAACCCCACCATGAATATGAGAATGATTTCAACCATGAATCCGATGATAAGTACGATCGTAAATTCAACAATGATGACGACCATAAATCGCGACAATGATTACAGCAATAGTGCTGTAATCGTTACAGCCATAAAGCACGACAATAATGACTGTCATAAAGCTTACAGTAATTACAGGCAAGGACCAAAATATCGACTATCGAGGTCAGAAAAATAGATATTTTGACCGAAATGTCGAGAAAGTATCGATATCGATAAATTTTCGAGAGAAATGATGGAAAGAGGGTAAATATATGAAGAAGGTATATATGTGAAAATGTACACCCAAATTACATCTCAGTGGGGATGGTTGAGGAGTTCTGACATACCATGGGCAACAAGGTTCAAATCACCTTAACGTTACCTTGCATTTTGCAAATTAGATAATTTCGAGTTTGGGCCCAAGTTGGGCAGTTGGGCCATTAGACAGAATTTCGAGAATTTCAGGAAAATTTCCCAGAATTTCGAGTATCGCATGATATTTTCTTGGTATATTAATTAAATATCGAGACTCTGAAGAAAAATATATATATTGCGGAAATTTCAGGGATATTTTCGATTTTTTCAGTTCTTGATTACTGGTATTAAGATGGTAGTAATTACAGGTATTAGGATGATAGTAGTCGTGACATATGACCCAAGTCCTCCCACACCTATAAAAAGGGGGACACGACGACCAGGTATAATAGCTCATTCTGACTCATTTGACTTCACTCAACTAAGAGAGTTACTAACTTGGGCATTTGAGTATTTTCTGCAGGTACCCCCATTCCGCTTGTCCGGGCCACAGTCAAACTCCAAGTTAACGCTCAAAAGAAGCTTCTTGGTCGTTCTTGGTCAGCTCCCGCTCCAGTTCGCATTCATTGGTGAGTCAAAAAATTCTCTTTGGAATTTCTCTTCACTAACAACAAACCCCATACATCTTTTATTAGACGTGTGTATGATGACATTACCTTTCATCTTCAGGAGATGTCGGGTTCTTATTTCACTCATGCTTACCGTCAAGCCAATGTTGTAACTCACAAATTAGCTAGTTTTGCTTTTATTAATTCTCTATCTTCATAGTGGGATGTTATTTCTCCTACTTTTGCTTTTGTTTCTGATGTAATTTTGAAGGAGGCTTCTCCTTAATTTGAATAAGAGTTGTCATTTGCCCTCAAAAATAAAAAAAATAAAAAGGAAAGAAAAGGAGTTGCTGACCCTAATTATACCAATCTAGAACTGCAACAACAAACCACCTCACTACTATCTTTCTATATATATATATATAGAGAGAGAGAGAGAGAGGGCTTCCACTAAGAGATTTTTTTTTTTGGCCATTTTAAGGAATCGCTTATTAGACCCACTTTATGATCGTATTTCGGCATCCTGACTGTTCAGTTTTTAGTCCTAATATATAAATCATTTCTGCAAATTTTCAGCTAAATTAATTATCGTTAAGGTATCAAACTAGATTAAATTAATGGACGAATCAAATTTGTCCAACCTGAACCGTTCATGCTTATAGTTGTAAATCACAGTTATGAATGCCTTAATGATTATCAATTTGGCTAAACATTTGCAGAAGTGATCTACTCATATAGACCTAAAAACTGAACGGTTGAGATCTGGATATGTGATAAAAAAGTAGGTCTAATAAGCAATCCATAAAATAGTAAAAAAAAATGGATCCCTCACTAAATGGGCCCTATTTCAATTGAATCAGAGAGTCAACCAGCTCTATACAATCTCAATTGTCCTTCAGTTTATTCTCCGTCAGATTTCAACGTTAACTTAATTACATCTCCCAGCTCCTCTTTCAAACCCACAACATTAACAAGTATAAAACAAAGTAGAGGCTAACGTTGAAAACCCTGTTTCACAAAAATGTAACAGAGCTTACCGTAGTACTAATTTCCGGGTCTTAAGGATATCCATGATGAATGTTAAAAAAATAAATTAATTAAAAATTGAAAAAAAAAAAATCCCCTGATGAACTCTTCATCTGTTGCTTAAAAGGTAATCGTCAGTGACAAGTGTGCTTTCATTCCAGTGGGAGTTATAGATTACATCTTTGAATTAAGGTAAACTTCGGTGTATCTATACAAATGCATGCTTTTGTGTACATTTAGTTTGTAATGACATAGTATACGTGATTTAGAAGAGATACCATGCTTAGTTCTTGGGTTTTCCGGAGCACCATAAGTTGTAGGTCGTGTAAGCCCCAAATGCCACAAGAACAAGAACTGCTGCCCCCACATTTATTAACAGCTGCTTTTCTTCATTATTTACCCACTTGTCTAGATTTTTTATCCCTTGCTTTGCAGAATTGCAAACCTCTTCCCCAACACCAGTGCCAAAACGTTTGCTCTTCTTCTTTATCTTATCTAAAGTATTTGGGGCAAACCTTTCGATTACAGCTTTTTCTGTGCTTCTCTCACCAGTCATCTTACTCAGAGGTGTGTCGACAACATTTTCAGCATTCTTTGGTTCTCCCGGCTTCTCATTTTCCTCGCTTATGTATCTATCCTGAACCTCCTTTTTGTAGTCCGCCTTCGCCTTTTCATCTCCCATAGTTTTTGGTGGAATTTCATCCCTACCCTTTTGAGGTTTGGGCTCACTTGCAGCACTACTCAACGCGATCACCCTCTTCTCATCCCTTTGTGCCTTTGGCTCTGGAGCAGCTACTTGGGGGTCTTTGGCAGCAGTAGCAATAGCTGTTTGGTGAATGGCATCCTGACCCTTCTGTAAATTGGGCTCGACAGCAGGTTTTTGAGATGGAGGAGCAGCTACTTGGGGGTCTTTAGATGGAATACTTATCTTTTCCTTTTGTTTTTCGTCTCGGGCAGCAGTAGCAGCAGGTTTTTGAGATGGAGGAGCACGTATCTGGTCCTTCTCTTTCGAAGGAACCTTGTCGTCCTCCAAGACTTTCTGTGGCTTTGCCTCAGTAGCAGCAGCGGCTTTTGGCTTTGTCTCTTGGATTGGCTTGGCTGCAGCCGCTGCTTCTTTAGGATCTACTTTTGGGACTTCCTTTGGCAATGTAATGGTAAGAACGCCATTGTTAAACTTTCCATGAATTTTACTTTCGTGGCAATTTTGTGGAAGAGGAAAGGTTTGGTTGAAACGGCTCCATCTGTTGTTGCCAAGGGGTCGTTGTCCATGGACCCTGATCACACCAGGGGCGTGCACAAATGTAATCCTTACTTGCTCTTTCAAAAAACCTGCAAATAATAAGAAGCAATTGATAATTCTAACACACAAGCTACAAATTAATTGGGGTAATTTGAACTATATTAAAAAGTAACAGACCAGGAAGTTGAACATATATGATGTGAGCTTCAGGTTCTTCCTTCAATTCAAACTGGGGCTGGAAATCCTCATAAGTGGGACGAATGGATTGTCTTGGACGTGTATTAGTAGCACCAACGCGTTGCCTCATAGCCATCAATCTCTCTTTGTTTCTTTGTTTTGGTTCTCTATCTTAATTCCCTTGTTAATTTGCATCAGGTTCTACGTTGTATATATACATGAGAGTAAGTATTGGGTTTTCTTATGAATGAGACTATTCCTTTTTTGCTGATTTGGTTTTGTGGTGTTTTACAAGCTAGGCTAGGCTTCTATGTGTATCCCTGTCCCTGGGTCATCTACCAGGTATAACGTCTACTACAAACAAATTCAAAGTTGGCAGCTGGCCAGCGGCTGCATGCTTATACCCTCAAATTGAAACAATGGAGTAAATCATTTCAGCTTGTTCTCTATAGTTGGAAAAAGATTCAATTTTCGGAGGTCAAAGTGCAGGTTGTGTTCTTCTCAATACGTACATAAGTGGAGTGCAGTAACATATATGGTTAATTAATACTATTATTACCGTATATAGTGATCGCCTAAATAAACTTCCCTCTGTCTCATCTTTACAAAATTGACATATGTGGACAGAATACTTAAATAAATAAATATATATATATATAGAGTCCGGTTCTGAAGAGGACGTCCGCACTTCGCTAAAGTGCGGACGTCGACGCAGCTGAGGCGTTCCAAGCGGTGACGGCGGCGCGCGGCTTGCAGGAGGGAGGCCGGAGGCATCCCGGACGGTTTTGGGCAGTGTTCGAGGTCGGAGGAGGTCGGGGTTGTAGGTTATGGGCTGCACCCAACCTGCAACTGCAGGTTTTCTGCAGTGAGCTGCAACCTAGTCGCCGGCGACTCCACCGACTGCAGACCGCTCCGTCCGCCAAGGCCCGCCGCTCCGTCGAACCCCGAGCCGAGCTGCAGTGGCGACGTCCGCACTTTAGCAACAATGCGGACGTCCTCTTTAGAACATTTTCGTATATATATATATAGGATTTTTCTCAGGTAAGGATGTCCTTACCTAAGGTTTAGGTACGGATTTGGTGTTTTCACCCACTTTCTGATCACATCTTAACCGTTCAGTTTTTAGGTCCTAATGTATAGATCACCTCTGCAAAATTTCAGCCAAATTGATGATCGTTAAGGCTTCCAAAACTGCAATTTACACGAACGGACTGAATCTGTCGAACCGGAACCGTTCGTATTTATAATGGTAAATTGCAGTTTTGGATGCCTTAACGATCACCAAATTGGTTTAAACTTTGCAGAGGTGATCTATACATTAGGGCCTAAAAACTGAACGGTTAAGATGTGAAAATGTGATCGGAAAGTGGGTGAAAACCGGAAATCCGTACCTAAGGCTAGGTAAGGACGTCCTTAGTGTAGCCCATCCAGAGCGAGGTTAGGGATTAGGATCACTTTTCGGTCGTATATTTACATCTCAACCGTTCTGTTTTTAGGTACTAATGTATAGATCATCTCTGCAAAATTTCAGCCAAATTGATGGTTTTTAAGGTCTCTAACTCGCTTAAACTAATGGACAAACTGAATCTGTCCAACCTGAACCGTACTAGTTTTAAGGTAATTATCAATGCCTTAACGACCATCAAGTTGGCTGAAATTTTATAGAGATGATCTATACATTAGTACCTAAAAATTGAATGGTTGAGATATGGATATGCGACCGAAAAATGACCCTAAACCCTAACCTCGCTCTGTATAGTGATGCGGCTTAAATAGCCTCACAATTTAACCCTGCAAAATGTAGTTGTCAGTATAGGATAAGCAGTGATCGTTCAGTCCGGGGATTGTAGGGTACACCTACACAAAAAGGTCAATTAGCAAATAAAAGAATAAAATGGGGGTTTTGAGATTTGGTTCCTAATCTACTTAAAATAAAAACGAAACAAATAAAACTATATACAATGATCGACTTCCCTAACCTAGACCAATTCCACTCAGAAATTACTAAGTGTAAAAACAGAAAATCCATTTCAACATGCTACAAAAATGTGCCTATCTTAAATGCCTAGATAAGAGCCCAAATGAAAAGCCTCAGCGGATCAATCCATTTATCTAATTCGTTCTAATGTAGGCTTGGATCGGAAAAGTCCTTACCAAGCCTAATACTACTAGTTTTCGAAAAGACTCAGCGTAATTCTCTTAACTAGTAGTATTATCTAACCCTCGAATCAACTCACACGTGCAAATTAACCATTACACATAGAATTTAACACGTAATTTCCAGAATCGTTTAATCATTAAAGCATGATTTTTACCACTTTTTAGAACTAATTGCTACTTGTTTAACTCAGCGCCTTAACAAATAACAATTACCCTTGGCAAATTAAGCAAACACACAAGAATACTCAGCGTGATTCTAGCATGCAAACTTATTAACCTAACTCTGAAAATTACCTAAACACGTAAAAGGGCACAAGATTGTGACATGCATCATCAAAGAATTCTCGAAATTAACTCAATAATAAACTGAAAATCTCAAAAATATTAATAAAAATATTCTGAAAATCTCATGTCTCCAATTACACAACTCACAAATCCAAAGACACAAAACCGAAACAACAATTGTAAGTAGAGTCATAGTTACACTTTGAAGCTTTCCTCAGCGGCTTAGCAACAAGGTGATGAACTCGTCTCTGCTATGGTGGTGGAGCGTCCTTGACTCA
>NW_026908955.1:0-21530 GCF_958449725.1 Rosa rugosa | reverse complement strand
CCGGTCACCTACTGCCGCCCACCGGAATTTGCTGAAAATCTCACCGGAAAGGTTTTTTTGCCCCCAATAGACATCTATTGCCCCCTAATAGACGTCTAGTACCCTCCAATAGACGACTATCAGCCATGTATTGCCCCCCAATAGAAGCTTATTTGCCGCCCAATAGGACTTTCAGTTGCCAGAATGGAAACTAATCTCCCTAAATTTAGACAAATAAAACTTTGATTACAGAAAAAAAACAAGGAGATTACATCAATTCAAAACGTCTATTGCCCCCCAATAGCCGTCTATTGCCCCCCCCCCCCCCCCAATAGAACTTTCGATAGCCAGAATGAGAACTAATCTTCCTAAAATTAGATAAATAAAACTTTGATTAAGCAAAAAAACGAGTAGATTACATTAATTCAAATGTCTATTGCTCCCCAATAGACGTCTATTGGGGAGCAATAGAATATTATTTTTCCTGTTTTCTTTCTTTCGGGCCTTCTATTGCAAAACAGAAGTAGCACCATTTTGATTTGCCCCCAATACAACTTTTTTTTCTTTTTCTTTTTTCCTTTCCTTCTCGGATTTCTTCCCACAGTTTACAAAAAAAAAAAAAATGATTTGGGCACCCAGAGAATGCTCTGGGCACCCAAGACCAGAGCACCCTCAGGCGACAAACCTGCCGGCGTCGGACTTGGTGGGCTACTGCTCGATGAGAACATCGCCGGCGACTCTGAAGGAGTTTCAGACGAAGGAATGCTCGAGGAAGATGCTTTGGGCACCCAATCATCTTTCTTCTCTGCCACAACCTGCGTCGAGCACTGGAGGATAATCGACGTTGATGATGTCAGTCGATTCGAGGCGGCGCCGTTTTCGATCTTTGGCTGTCGAAGGCGAAACCATCTGAAATTGGAATCGGAATCTTCCGGTGAGAGATGTTGTGCTTCTGCCCGTGTTTCGACAACAACCACTAGTCCACCACCGGACTTCCGACGACGTGGACCGGTCCTGCTCATCTCCTCGACCTAAATCCTGTTTCGACGCCGCGCCGGAGTTAGAGATCAGAGAGAGAGAAAAACCGGAGGTGGAGATCGGGGAAAGAGACAGAAGAGAGAGAGAGAGATCTGAGGCAGAGATCGGGGAAGAGAGAGGAGAGGAGGGAGAGGCATAAAATGTAATTCAATAATTAGATTGAGGGCACAATAGTCATTTCTCTTTAAATTGGGTTAGTGGGAATAAAAATCTGTTGCTAGGGTAAGTGGGATAATTTTTGCTCATTTTGGGGCTTTTGGTCAAGGACCCTTCAAAAAATGGTTCACCCAACAGCCAGTAGCCTCGGTGTACCAAACTCAACCTTGCGGCACCGCTAGCAAAATCTTGACAAAACCCAACAATTTATGCTGCACCCAAGGCACAGCCAAGAACCCATGTTCTTGAATCGGTATCAAGAAGCCTTCAAGAATCCCCAGCCAACGCCTTCGATTATCCGTCAGACCAGCGTTTAATTGCAGCGTTCAACGGGTCTCGTTACCTGCAATCTCACCAATCTGGAATAACGCTCCGAACAGTCGTCAAGGACTCCAGCACCTCTGGAACTTAGACCGGCCAATAAGCTAAGCTTTCTATACTCTGCCTGTTTCTTTAGTGATCAAGAATCGTGTCAAAACTAAACGTGATATTCATCATATACACTCATGCCCCCATATTTGATAGAAGGACATGTCTAATTAATGCTATGTACGTAAGCGTTCGGCTGACCACTCATGCATGCTAGCTGTGATATACATGATTACATTTACACCTAAAGTTGCGTATCTATACTGGCTGCATGCACCGTTTTTATCAACTCTAGACACATACTCATCTACTTTTGAGCTAGTTATCAAATGAAGGCACATGTCTAATTATGCTTACGTATGAACTGTGCATATAAGCCACCACTTGATAACTATTGTGCCAGAAGTCCAACTTTCATGACTGTTTTTGTCCTATATAGTGCTACAATTGCATGTGATAATTAATTATGCATGGTTCAATTTGTTTAACAGACCATGCTTGCATATGAACTAGCTATAAAGGTCAAACTTTGCATATTTAGCACAAGTCCAAATGAACTGATGTGCATTATATAGCATACCCATATTCATTAAATGGGTCTATCTCAAAGCTCACGTGTATGCATATACTATGATGGAATTAGAATACCCTGTCTTGCATACTTCCTGAGTCCTATCTCTCACTACAAGTCAGATTATACATTTTTACCATTCAAAATGGCAGCAACTATTGGTCCAAACCCAATTTAATTATTCTAGACCAATGTTTATCCTATGCAAAATGATTAGATGCACATAACTCTACGCATATGCTCCAGCGTCTAGTAGATGCATAATGGCTTATTGAACATGCCTCTTTAACATGTCATGGCCACTTTGAATATCACATTGGAAGCACACAAATGCAACACGTCATTTGTAATCAACTACGTACATCGCTTATACACTTTGCTTAAATATCTCATGAAAGTACATATGCAAAATACTAATGTTGATTTATTTACATATCCATGTACTAATCACTCATTTTGTTTCAAGGAGACATATCAAACACCTCTCCAATTAACAAAATCATCATCCTTCTACTAAGGTGCTTCGCCGGAGCAAGGGAGCGTCATGCTTGGACAACTCCAACGTGATTTGGTTACTTATCAATTCCAACTCTAACTCCAACTCGCCTCCAAGTCGGCATAAGATAAGTCACTATGTCTTATCTTTTACGATCTTGCAATTAGAGCTACTACCATGCCAATACCATGCTTTTACTACTTCTAAGCCTGTCTACAATATATCACACTTGATATGCTTTTACATGCTTCCATAAACTTTTGAGCATGCCAACAACATTTCGTAGATTTGGCAACACTTTCTAGATCTCACATACTAGATATGCCATGCTTCACATACCGATCTCAATGATCCTTAAAGCGTATCTACAAAAGTGCAAAAATTATATTGGCATCCACATTACAAGTACATGCTATACACATATGCCATGCTTCTATTTTAATTGCAACTCAATTAGATAAACAGGGGACACTCATACAAAATATTATTACTTGCTCTGTGTTTATCATTTTTCATTCAACCGCCAAGCGGTAAGGCAACGCTTCATAATGACAATGACCGCTACGCGGCATTGCAGTCAAGTTTCTCCTCTGAGAAATAGCAAAGGGACTAGTTAACACAGCCCACGGCAGCCATTGATCCGGCAGTTAACCCCGACTCTTGGGTACCAAAGATTGGGCTCGCTACCCAACACCCTCTACTCCGCGCAGCTCCCCTCATCAAACAATTTTCTGACCATCCGGAGGTCTATAGCCAGGAGTGGGGGACTCCTCGCAGGGCCTAGCAGGGGCCCACCCGAAAGGGTAAAAGCGTTCGCTCCAACCAATTCTAGATGGACGACGCACTCGCACTAATTATGCTTGATATACGGCACAAAGCTACGCTTTGGTATCAACCCGCCAGAACACCCTCCTTGACTGGGGACTTCGGGGACTTGTACATACAGCCCGGCATAATTAGCAACGGTCACGCTCATGCCTCAGGGCATCACCTCGAGCTACCCGTTAATGCCTCATGGCAACACCGAGCTCCGCGCTCACGCCTCAGCGGCACCCCCGAGCTTCCCGCTTTCGCGCTTTCGCGTTCGTGCCTCAGCAGCACCGCCGAGCTCTTCGCGCTTGTACATACCACCTATATTACATACCGCCAAGCATAATCAACGACCTCTTAGGTGGGCCCCGCGGCATGGCTAGTCCCGCCTACAACATGCATCTGGTAGTCCGACACCCGAGCTACCGAGCTATGGTGGAGGTCGGCCGGTACCTTGCTAGGAGGCCACCCTCCCATGCTCTCCAAGAGGCTTCAAGAGAAGCAATATATGTATTATTATCCCACATCGAGGATATGTAAATAGAGTGAGACTTCCCTTAGCTATAAAGGGAAGTCCTCCCCTTCTTAGAGAGGATGGATCCATGATCCCTATACTTGTATCACTACAAAGGTCACTTGGCCTCACTCATAGTAAACTATCTAAGTGGACGTAGCCTTGCCTCAAGAGCAAAGTGAACCACTATACATGCGGTGTTATCTCTCTCTCTCTCCCCATCATGATCCACACATAGTTCCCGTTCCGTATTCTTCAGCAGAAACATTGGCGCTAGAAGGAGGGTGCCCTATGTTTGGGTATGAACCTCCAACCTTGAGCAAGAGTCATGCACGGGTACTATGAGCTTCCGGGTACATGAGCTAGCAGGTACTTGCACATTCCCGTACACTCAACCCCACTTCTAAGCCTCGCACTTCTCCGGGAACTTCACGAGTCAGCAGGTACAAGGTCCACTTGCACCTATGCATATCCGGAGAGGAAGTCTTGCACACCATCGGTCTCGGTGGCATTCAACTTCTTGGATCCGTCAATGAGTCATGCTCGGGTACCATTTCACAACCCGCTCGGTACTTCAAAAATTAATCTTGGGACCAGGCCTTCCCCACAACATCCTCACCTCTCGGTGATCATCACCGGTACCCTCTGCCTTCAGCGGTACCCTCTACCTTCAGCGGTACCAGCTGTCCTTAGCGGTACCCTCTGCCTCACCGGTACCCTCTGCCCTCAGGTACCATCTACCCTCACCGGTACCGATAGGCCACCAATCCTCCGGTACCATCTACGCTCACCGGTACCCTACCATCACCGGTACCGATAGGCCACCAATCCTCCGGTACCAACTACCCTCGATGTCTTCAACCCATACCCCACCGGCATCTTCTTCACCTCTCGGTGACTCAGCCATGCATGCTCCCCGACCGGTACTTTCACTCAACTCAATTCTCTTGAGCATCACACTCCGGGAGCCAAAAAAAAAAATAATAATAAGAGGTGAAGAGAGAATTTGGTTTGGAGTTTGTTAGTCAAACAAACTCGACAGTAGCTCCATGTACCAATGGCTAGTCCTGGTCACTGGCAGTCACTCCGAGTCCACTTCTCATCTCTAACCTCCTCGCCTCCCGGCAGCACCTGCACTCCCTCATAATAGTTTCGCTCCCCAGCATTTGATCTCCCAGTTGCCCATACATTTGCAGCGGTACTTTGCTTAATGCATACTCAGCGGTATCTCAAAAAAAAAAAAAAAAAAAAAAATATCCACTCTGGTCAGGCCGGAAGGTTTGCTTACCCAGCCTACCGGTAATCATTGCCACCATCTCGGTGAGTCACACGCCAGCACCATCTCGGTCACAAGCTTCAAGCCACCGACACCCTTGTCGTCGACATATCTGTTTCTAAAAGCTCAACGTGCTTCCGGCACCCAAGAGGCTCCTCTTGGTGGATTCCCCGGGAATCTCCCGTCTGCGAAGTCATCGAACCATTCTCGGTGCTTTGATCCGTTTCGGACCCGCCGACCCATATCGGTCCCGCTGACTTGTCTTGCAGCATTTGAAGCTTACAGCCAATATTCAATAAGTTCACCAAAAAAATTTTGAACACCTCAAACCATGCCTCACCGCAGCACTTCACCTTCCCGGCAGCGTCATCCGCTCTCGGTGACACAACTTGGGAAGACTCCCGGCACCCACCGTCCTTACCTCGCTGTGGGGATAGAACTCCTAGTTCTGCTCTTGGCACCCAAATAGCTGCTATGGACACCCTCTGAGCACTCATCGGTAGCAACCAGATAAGTTCGCTTCCTGCTATTGCGCATATAAACCAGTTATATATATATGAACTCATACTCTAAATGTTTACTTGGCTCTGGTTTCTATCGAAACTAAGTCTCTTTTGCTTTATGTTTATCTGATCCTTACTCACACACACCACGTGTTTACATGACTCATAGTTTATTGCCACATATCAACGAACATGATATGATTGACTTTCAAACCTGCTTATGCACAAGGCCCTTATATTTGTCTGTTTGTTACTACTTGGTAGATACTTTTCATGCATGAGTCCCCACATCCATAAGCAAATTCACGTATAGGCATAATCTAATCACCATGTCTCTGGGCATTCTTACATGTGTTCGCACGTGTCATACACAAATTGCATAATTAATTCAATAATTGTTGTGCATACACTCTAAAACTGCTATGTCTCTTGAACCCATGTGCCCACTGACCCATGTGTCTCTCGATAACCATTATGTGCATGCACCCGTGCACGTTGCAAATAGCTACACATACTTCCTGGGCATTATAAACAACAGTATCACGAGATTAATATGTGCTTAACTTGCTTGCTTGTTCAAATTAGCGATTTTACATGCCTCGCTTATTAACGTAACATTGACTCTAATACACAGACTATATGTCAATTTTATTTTCTGCCCACATGTAAATCAATTTTACATAGATATTATATTTCTCATACCATCTCAAAGCATACAAAGCAAAATATATGTGATCTATCATTTAAATCAAATAAATTACTACTCGCTTCCTTCTTTTGACGAGACACTCTCACCCCAACGGAAACCTATATAAGCAAAGCAAGTGCACTATGGGTACTTCCTAGTCGACATAGAGTCCTAAGCATGGACAACCCCAATTTTTACACAACTTACACAATTTCGAACGTCTCCAGATAAGTTCTCACTTATGCTATTTCAATTTGAGCTAAATGCAATGCTTTATATGCTTCAATAACGATTTCTATAATCTAAGCATATGCTTACAAATGTGATAGTTTCGATATCATATATCATATCAATTGAGCCTATGTATTAATGTCATACTTTAATTTAATTGCCCGTCAATTAAAATTACTACATGCATACGTGCGGCACTACATAAGTGCAACATGCGGCATTTAAAATCCCCGCCCCGAGCGAGGTACCCCAACGGGGTCACGAGGCACAAGCCATCATTCTACCCGAGGCCATGTCACCGGGTACCGGGGCCCAGGGCCACCGGTTACCCCAACGGGGTTACATCATTCTACCCGGGGCCATGCCACCGGATACCTCAACGGGGTTACAAGGCTCAATATCTGATTCTACCCGGGGCCACGCCACCGGGTAAAGGAGGCCTACAGGCCCTCATTCAACCCCATTGGGTTAAGGAGACTCAAGTCCTCACGTGACCCCACCGGGCCACGCTGTACAAGCCCTCACTCTACCCTATCGGGTACTAGAGGCCTCAAGCCCTCACTCTACCCTATCGGGTACGAGAGGCATCAAGCTCTCACTCTATCCTATCGGGTACGAGAGGCATCAAGCCCTCACTCTACCCCATCGGGTACTAGAGGCATCAAGCCCTCATGCTACCCCATCGGGTACCGGAGGCACCAAGCCCTCATCTACCCTTCCGGGTACCGGAGGCCAAAGCCACCAGGTAGCTCAACGGGGTTACGAGGCTCAAATCCTCATTCTACCCTTCCGGGTATCAGAGGCTCAAGTCCTCAATCTACCCTTCCGGGTATCAGAGGCCCAAGTCCTCATTCTACCCTTCCGGGTATCAGAGGCTCAAGTCCTCAATCTACCTTTCCGGGTATCAGAGACCCAAATCCTCATTCTACCCTATCAGGTACCATAGGCTCAAGCCCTCAGAAAACCCCACTTGGTACCGGAGACAGGGTAAGCGAAGGTCCAATCCTTTGCTTTTGAGTCATCTCATCTCCCGAGCATTCTCTATACTTGGGGGACTTATTCATATCACTTATCACAGGTGGAGGTAGTACCCGACCGGGACTATCATTGAGCTTCACGCTCATACTTTCGTGTTATGGTCTATTAATGGAAATATTGAAATTTTTCATCTATTGTTGATCGCAACAATTAAATTTCTTTTACATCCCATTAATAAGACCATAGGACAAAACTCCCACAACCTATCACCCGCTCAGCATGAGCGAGCTCAATTCGTACATTCCTGTTACACATGAGCCAAACAATCAGGTTATGGCTTATACGTTCGGGTTAAGTAAGTTAGAGTTCCTTCCTCTAACCTATACTTGGGGGACTATCATGGTCACGCCATAGTCTCGTTAGTATTGTCAATGGTTACTTCGATCCCGGAGCTTTATTCTTAGCCTTACCGGCTTCGTCTACCGTAGCCTAAATCCAAATTCCTGTTTTACTATGTGACTTGGGGGACTCGGCGAGTAACAACACTCCCGATCCTAACACATATGTATCACGTGCATACAACATTACATATCATTATGTGTCATCGTGTTCATCACACATCTATGCATCATATGCACTTCGTTATACTATCATACCACATACATTTTCGACTTATACCTCGTACTTCAAACATTACATAATATGTGCATACACACATTGTGTAACATGCATCTCACATAAACATTCATGCACCTCGATGCATTTGACTCAAATGTCACTTAGATTGCCCTAGCACAATCAGTATGTATTTTGTACACTCTTATCTTATTTGCAGGTACTGGCGTGATGAGGGCCCCATGGCACCAACCTACCCGTAGAGTCCATTCTTACTTGCGGAGTTGGGGGACTAGTATGGGTATGGCATTCAACAAGGTCATCACTCATACTTGGCGGCATCACATTTAAACTCCCCAACCAAGAAGCGCCTCTTACTCGGGGACTTGGGGGACTTGTACATACCACCTATATTACATACCGCCAAGCATAATCAACGACCTCTTAGGTGGGCCCCGCGGCATGGCTAGTCCCGCCTACAACATGCATCTGGTAGTCCGACACCCGAGCTACCGAGCTATGGTGGAGGTCGGCCGGTACCTTGCTAGGAGGCCACCCTCCCATGCTCTCCAAGAGGCTTCAAGAGAAGCAATATATGTATTATTATCCCACATCGAGGATATGTAAATAGAGTGAGACTTCCCTTAGCTATAAAGGGAAGTCCTCCCCTTCTTAGAGAGGATGGATCCATGATCCCTATACTTGTATCACTACAAAGGTCACTTGGCCTCACTCATAGTAAACTATCTAAGTGGACGTAGCCTTGCCTCAAGAGCAAGGTGAACCACTATACATGCGGTGTTATCTCTCTCTCTCTCTCCCCATTATGATCCACACATAGTTCCCGTTCCGTATTCTTCAGTAGAAACAGCGCTCGTGCCTCAGCGGCACCGCCGAGCTCTTCGCTCTCGTGCCTCAGCGGCACCGCCGAGCTCTTCGCGCTCGTGCCTCAGCGGCACCGCCGAGTTTCCGCTCATGCCTTCCCGGCACCCCGAGCTTCCCGTTCATGCCTCCCCGGCAACCTTTGAGCTTTCGCTCATGCCTTCCCGGCAACCCACGAGCTCCCCGCTCATGCCTTCCCGGCACCCCGAGCTTCCCGCTCATGCCTTCCCGGCACCCCGAGCTTCCGCTCATGCCTTCCAGGCAACCTTTGAGCCTCCGCTCATGCCTCCCCGGCAACCCACGAGCTCCCCGCTCATGCCTTCCCAGCACCTCGAGCTTCCGCTCATGCCTCCCCGGCAACCCTTGAGCTTCCCGCTCATGCCTTCCCAGGCAACCCTTGAGCTTTCGCTCGTGCCTTCCCGACAACCCACGAGCTCCCCGCTCATGCCTTCCCGGCAACCTTTGAGCTTTCGCTCATGCCTTCCCGGCAACCCACGAGCTCCCCGCTCATGCCTTCTCGGCACCCCGAGCTTCCGCTCATGCCTTCCCGGCACCCCGAGCTTCCCGCTCATGCCTCCCCGGCAACCTTTGAGCTTTCGCTCATGCCTTCCCGGCAACCCACGAGCTCCCCGCTCATGCCTTCCCGGCATCCCGAGCTTCCGCTCATGCCTTCCCGGCACCCCGAGCTTCCCGTTCATGCCTTCCCGGCACCCCGAGCTTCCGCTCATGCCTTCCAGGCAACCTTTGAGCCTCCGCTCATGCCTCCCCGGCAACCCACGAGCTCCTCGCTCATGCCTTCCCGGCACCCCGAGCTTCTGCTCATGCCTCCCCGGCAACCCTTGAGCTTCCCGCTCATGCCTTCCCAGGCAACCCTTGAGCTTTCGCTCATGCCTTCCCAGCAACCCACGAGCTCCCCGCTCATGCCTTCCCGGCAACCCTGAGTTTTCCGCTCATGCCTTCCCGGCAATCCTCGAGCTTTACGCTCATGTCTACTCGACACACCACACATTAATGGAACATGGAATTTTTCTACCATTTGTCGCTGGCGACAAATTGAATTCTTTTCGTGTTACATTAATACGAACGACAACCAAACAAACGCTTACCTTTGCAGCGCGCATACAACTTACATTTATCATATGCAATCCATATGCTCACACGACCATACACGCTCTCGAGTTTGTACGTCATAATCGATCGTACTCGGCGCCATTCGCGTGTATACATCAACATGTATCACGCACCCCATACGTTTATATATGCCAACGCATATCCATACAACTCACATTTGTTGCCCAATGCAACGGGCATTCTGCGTATGCCTGTTTTTTGTCTTTGTTGTGAAGGTTAATGAGTCCCTTCTTGCTTACGGAGTTCGGGGACTTGTAGGGGCGACGTACCGCCCGGTTACTTATGCTTGGTGACATCATGTGTATAACTCCCCAACCAAGAAGCTCCTCTTACTTGGGGACTTCGGGGACTTGTACATACCTCCAACAATATGGAGTATTTGCTATCTCACCAAGCATAATTAACACCCTCTTTGGGACACCCACAAGCCATGGTGAGGCCCAACCGCTACTTGCATCTTGTAGCCCTATGTTCAAGCTACGCTACGGTATCCGGAAGTCGCAAATCCATCACCGGGAAGCCACCTTTCCGGCCTTACCAAGTTGCCTCCACAATATGCATTTCTATGCTAGAATAGTTGTTTGCTTGTCCCACATCTAAGAAAATGTAAAGGAGAAGCATTCCTTCACCTATAAAAGGAACTCTCCTCCCACAACTCAAGACATCCCATTACATCTCTTGTAATCTTGTTAGGACGCAAGGCTCAACACACTAGTACAACATTCAAGTGGACGTAGTCTCCCGCTCATGCGGAGGCGAACCACTATACATCTCGTGTCAACTCTCTCTCTCTCTCTCTTTTACTTATCGTTAATTAGATCCCCACGAATCCAAGCATTAACACCCTCATTAATCTCTCGAATCTGGTAGGAGGAGGAGGCGGCGGAGGCGCCACAGGATCACGAACCACCAATGTAAAAGGGTGGACAGCTTCCTCAGTTTCTTCATCTTCAACAGGTTGGTCTGTCCCTTCAGCCGCAGGAAAATCTGGAAACTCAACTCGCGGCTCACCATGGGCAAGTGGAGCAGATTCAAGCACAGAGCCCTCGGCTTCGACGGTTGTCTCATTTATTCGCGAGACTTGGGGGGCACTACCACCGTCAGTATCATTTTCCATCTCTGGGGCGACTGTCCCGCCGATAGGACCCTCAGCGTTTGCAACCACCTCCTCGGTACAAACAGAATCCTGGTCAGATTCAGAAATGTCAGAGAGCGGGGTTGAATAAAAAAGGGAAATGGAAAGCATTGGCCAACAGTGGCTTACCTCTCAAGCTGTCGGGTCAATATCTGGTACGTGGTCACCAAGAGGAAGAGGCCCCGCCTCATTCACCTCTTGGACTTCTAGTGCCGCGAGAATCTCTGTCGTCATCAGTTCCTCATAAACGGCAGAAGTCTCAGAGTGGCTTTCCACGCTTTCATCCTCTGAGGAGTCGTCATCAGAGATCGTTATTAGAATGGTAGGACCTTGCAGATGCTCTGTAGATGTGGGAGACGGAAGAGGCGCCACGGGGTTAGTTGATGCTTGAATTAGCAAGAGAGTTGGCTCTTCTGCAGTGGTTGAGGGTCCAGCCTTGCTCAGGTGAGAGGGATCAGTGGTCCTTTGACGGACCTGTCAAAAGATACATAGTGAAAATCCTGCCCAGATTCTAAAATTTAAATAGGATAAGACGGGGCTGGAGTTTACCAATCGCATTCCTAGAGGTTCGTCATCTTCAAAACTCTCTTCGACGAATTGAGCTCGATCGCGTTTGCAAGCAAAGACAGCAGTGGCCTGTACAAGAAAAGAGTAATAACTCAAAAAGAGGGGAAGCACCAAATATACAAGTTTGGGATCGTTCTTAACCAAATTACCTCAGTGGGATCTTCATCATGCGAAGACTCTCCCTCAGAAGTCTCCTCTGCTATTACCTTTTGTTTCCCAGCCTGAACAGAGGTTGTCCTGCTCCGGGTAGTTTGCTGCAAAACACACTCTGGAATAAGAGCGGGAAAATCAACACAAGGAAAAGGAATGGTGAAGAAAGACAAAAACTTACTGTTGCCCTAGGCTTGTGGATTTGTATCCCTGGACGCGATGATCGAGAAGGTAGAATAGGTCGCGGGGGTTGTGCTGTAGGGTTGGAGAAGCGCTCAAGAATCTTGCGGTCCTCCGGACCAGGACTACTCATGCCACGAAAGATCAGGACGAAGAGTTCGTCATGTGGCAGGTCCCAACAGTTCACTGACACTTCTTTCCACCAATCAGCATAATCATCATCGACATCATTGAGGGGGTATAGCGCTCTGACCCAAGGAGGAATCACTATCAAAGTAAACTGACTCTGAAAGGGGGCAGACCCAGGTGGGGCTAATCTTCGCCAAGAGGTGTAGTAATTGGCATAATCAACCAGAGGCCAGGGTACCAACTGGGCCAACCCAAATTGGCGAGCAAAGTAGTTAGGGGCATAGAGCTCATAACTTACGCGGTCGGTGGGAAGACGAATATCCAAGCAGGAGATGGCGCGACGAAAGGCCAGGAGGGCTCTTTCGCTATGATCCCGTCCACTGGGCAGAAAGCCATCATCAAGGGGAGGAGGGAATTGCCTAGAAAGGACTATTTTTGGGTCCGACATCTCTCCCAACAAGTACAAGTAAATAAAACACTCGGAGTAGGGTGGAGCTCGATACCTTACATTGCGGCAAAGCCAGTTCCCTAAAAGGGAATCAACTGGAGGTTTCTTTGGAATATCAACGCGACGGAAGAGAGGGAAATAAATCTGCAGCCAAAACCAAGGATCCAGAAGGGGCCACTAATGTCGGTATCAAATGGGCGCATTACGGCTCTATAAAGGGAGCGATATAACTCACCCAATACAGGTTGCCCAAGGCCAACACAAATACCATTGTAGAGAGCAGTGGCCAGAGAATTCCAAGGCCCAGTAGGTTTGTTGGAAGAAGTGCAAAAGATAAATTTGCAAAGCCAGAATTCCAGGAATGCGATACCTCCTGTATGGTCACGCTGGGAGCAGTAATAGTCGCGCCAGGATGGGTAGGATCTGCTGTGATGCCCTCGACCATCCATATCCATTCTCAAAGAAAATTGAATGCCATCAAACTGACCATGCACATAAGGGTCAAAGTCAATGGGCAACCCCGTGATGGTAAGAACATCCAGCAGAGTTATGCTCATCTGCCCAAACTGGAAATTGAATGTATTGCTGGAGGTGTTCCAGAAGCAAAGAGCGGCGGCTAGCGGTGCAGGGCTAGTATTATTGAGAAGACAGAAGCATAGATCGATGGTTTGGGTGATACCCACCGCATCCCATCGGGCCAAATCTCTCGCTCGGACCTCCTGATACCAAACATTTTCCTCGGGAGCGACGGTAGGCCAGTAGCCCATTTTCCTCCTTGGTCCCCAACTGCTAAAATCACCAGGCACCTGCTGAAGATCCGCTATGGGACGGCGGATGGGAAGACCATAATAGTCCATAGCATCATCTGGCAAATGATCGCGAGGTGTAGGACCCAGACTCGCTTGACTATCACCGCCACCAAAGCCCATCAGTCGACTTCTCTCCTTTCCGGTCTGACTTCTACATCAAACACTCATGTTAGTCCGCCAGGTGAATGCGGCTTTCTCAGTGATTTCATCTGCCTGATCGATAACGAATGGTTTCTTGGATGCCATTTCTAGGTCGCAAGGAACACTTCTCCAATACACCTTGATTTATAGCTCAAATATTTTTGGAGATTAATTTATTAGCTGGGCCAGTGAGTGGCCCTAGTTGATAATTAATGAATCATTATTCCATCTTGAGAATCGCATCTAAGGCGACAGTGAAGATATTCCACCTTTTCCTACCACCGCAGGGCCAGCATAGTGGCCTGATATTTTTTAAATAAAACATGATTAAAACCGATGCTGTTTTAGATGCTAAAGTTGCAGCAAATATGGTGGTTTCACTTGGTCACACGTCATGATGTCGATAGCCATGATCCAATCATCCTCTTCGGCATAAGACTCGCGAAGGATTAAATGACAACAAACAGTTTGCTATTTTGCGTCTTATTTCGCCAAGTACTATAGGCCTTGATCTAGCCAGGAAAGTGGCTCCAACACCTACATTTGAGAAAATCAACAGAGAGCCAGCGAACAAGGCAGATACCTTGTTGCTATACACATGACGAAGCTACCACCAAGGAAGAGAAGGATCCTCATTCGCGATCAAAAACAGTCTCCTTCACATGGGGGGCACACTAAAGTCTTGATTTCCTACAACCTGCCCAAGTTTCGCTAGATCCATGGGGGGCAATAAAGTTGGCAAAGGAAGCGTCAGTTCATGACAAAGGCATTTCAGATTATGGCATTCAAGCTTTATGGCCTATTTAGAGGCCTATATGGAAACAGTCAAGCCAATACAAGTGGCTTTGGAGCGACAACATTATAAGAGTAGTGCTGATTTAAGACCTCTTCAGTCAAGACGAAGACCTTTGACTTCGAGGTCTGGGGGGCAATGTTTGGACCCAAAATGAGCATTTTGGCCTGACAAGGCACGTCTTAGAGAAATTGAGCCAATGTCAGTGGCTCAAGCTATATATTGTCGACAAGTTCGAATAATATATTCAGAGGCTAAATAAAGCCTACTATGGAAGCATGAAAGCATGAAAAGTCAACTTTAGCACATTTTCCTACTTCGGCTAGGAGAAACCGAGCTAAACAAGGAAGGAGGGGCGGCAGACTAACCATAAGAAATCGAAATGAGCTAAAACTTTCCATATTAAATCTAGAAATCCCAAGGATCATTTCTTATGAAGAGTGTCAGAGCTAGTTTTGAGTGGAAGGTCTTCAAACAATCAGTCCAATTTTCTGCAGAAGCAAAACTGGAAAACTGGACCTGTAAGAGGTCCAGCAGCGTTTCCGGCCCAAACGCTATATCAAAAGCTCTTAAATTTGACCAGGATGATCTACACTCATAGTGGAACATTTGTTATGAAGAAGTTACGGTCAAAATCTGAATGCTTGATGGAGATATAATTGAAGGAATAAAGGAGCCGAAAGTGCTTCCTTATCTCCAAAATTCATCATTTCTTATCTCCAATTATGCCTCCTTATCTCCTTATCTCCGAAATTCATCATTCTTTATCTCCAATTATGCTTCCTTATCTCCAAAATTCATCATTTCTTATCTCCAATTAATGCTCCACTATCATTTGTTTAATGCTAAACACTTTGGCATGATAGCCTATAAATAGAGGTTACAATGAAACACTTAAACACACAATTCACAACAACAATCTCTAAGATTATCCAAGCCTCTCTAGAGCAACCCTCTCCTTCTCTTACCGGTAGTCATACTCCAGTCCTAGTCTCCTCACGAGCCGACTGTTAGTGCTACCAAACCTTCCAGCCAAGCTAAAGTCACGCTTTAGCAAGTTCTCCTCACTTCCTAGTAGTTCTCGCTCTGCTCGATCTACAACATCAAGTATCGATTGTGATTTTGAAGAAGCTCAGCAAAAGTCCTCGCCACGAGGCACAAAGAATCCCACGACGAGGTTGGTGCTCTCCTTGTCCACAATCGCTTGAAAGAAGTCAGGTCAAAGGACACCCCCGACGACCGCACCAGAACGGTGCAGGCACGCCTGCGCAGAAAAGAGACTGTTGACCAGCTGCAACAAAATTGGAGCCAAACATCTATTATCACTGAATCTTTAAGAGCAAGAAGGAGAGGGAATCACCACCACCACCATCACCACCAAGACGTGAGCATGGGGACCATCCTACACACCACTAAGTCAACTCTATCCCTTTTACTGTAGATTATATTTTGGTGTTTAGTTTGATTATGAAGTTAGTATTTGTAATTATGAGTGAATAGTACTTTGTTGGGGCTAGGGTTGAAAGCCCTAGCCAATCTTGTATGAATTGATGTTTTAATTTACATTTGATGTTATTTGTGATTTTCATCTTCATATGCTAATTCAAGAAGTGAATGCATTCATTCAAATTTAGCTACTTTGAATGTGTTAGTTTGTCATCTCATGAAAAAATGTTTAGAGAGTAGTTAACCTTAGGCATTGATAGCATGATAGCATCCTCTATGTGCATGTGAAGGCTGTGAGTTAAAATCACCTTGATCTAGGATTGGTTTGCTTGCATGATTATCTAAACTCAAAGCTTTATGCATCTAGGAACAATGAATTGAGACTTAACTGATAATAGGATTTGTTCTTAGGTAGTTAATTCTAGACTTATCCGGTTGAAATTGATAACATTAAAGGACTTTAAGCTTTTGTAGTCTTATCCAGATGCAAAGAGGGTAATTGGGAAATTAGAATAACATCACTTGTATTTGAACTTCAATAGTTACAAGGGAGGTTAGTGGTAGACAATTATCCAACCTCGAACTTCATCCATTATATTACTAGTTTAGTTTAAAGTAGTTTGGTTTACATTTGAGCATTTATTTTAATTTGACCACTCTATCCATCAAACAATTTCACTACCACCACAATGCACATACTTGCCATCAGCCTAGATTTCCTTGTGAATTTAGGTTTGTGATTGTATATTTGCATATTCTAGCACTTCTTAGGTTAACACCCTAACTACTGAAAGAAATTCAATCCTCGTGGGTTCGACAACCTTTCTTAAACCTCTATACTATTACTTGTATCCCTTGTACTTGAAAGTGGCTATTTGGCTAACAAGTTTTTGGAGTCGTTGCCAAGGATTGGAGTAAAATCCGATTGCTAGCTTGGTTTGCCTTTAGGGAAGCTATTAATTTCTTTACTTGTGTTCTTACCTTTGCTTTGTTTTGTTAGTTTTTTGTGGTAGTTACCTTATTTTCAAAATTGTGGTAAGTACTTTGGAAAGTAAATTAGTAAATTTTGGTAAGAAAAGGATAAAATGTGAGCATGTTGAAAATGAAAAAAAAAAATATTGCCTATTTTCTATTTGCTTATTACTTATTGCAAAATCATCTTCTTCTTTTTTTTTAGGAGAAACATGAACACTTTCATTACTTCGGCCAACAAAGTTACAAAGGAACCCGCCACGTGTGTGACCCTGTTAAAATGAGAACCTAAATGTAACCCTGTACTGACAAACACAGCACGCTCTAACGGTAGGGAGAGAGAGAAGGACATTACTCAAAAGAATGTCTCATATGGACCCTAAACCTCCCCTACCGAGCCCCGTTTCATTATTAAAAATACAACGAAAGAAACAAAACCAAATGAAACTAAAAAACACCGAAAAAAAATCTTCAAGGAGCAGAAGCCTCCTCCTCAAGCCTAGAGAGCAATGCACGACACTTTGCAGCTGAGAGAATCTTTGGTTTATGTTTCTTCCCAGCCCCTGACTTACCTTCCGTGGGGGATGAAGACTTCCCTACCTCAAACTGCAGACCGTTTATAGGAGAGGTCTTCATACCAAAACTAAAGGTGGAAGCATCAACCCTGCGCTTCCGCTGACCCGAGGAATCCGGGCTAAGAGCATCAGATTGCGCACCACTCATTGAAGCCCCATGTGAGCCTGTAAGCCCTGAAACAACACCAAGCCCCAAACACCCTTTTTTCAATGGGTAGGTAACTTCTCCTCCTCCACCCCTCTTGCCTAGCATCGATCCAACCATGGTCTGCGCCTCATCAACACTGTCCTTCGAACCAAGAAGCAGTGAACTCATCTTCCCTTCCAACAAGAGAGGCCCAACTCTAGAGTGATCACCGACCTCCTTTGGATCGGGTAAGGCAGCAAAACCCGGTGGCACACTCACTCTACTGGGATGGGCTACACTCTCTACCACCATAGATGAACCACCCTACAAAACAACACTCCTCTATCCACCCCTAGAAGAAGCCGCTGCCACACCAATACCCCATTCCGCCGTCGAAGGGCTACCACAACCCCCCACACCATGCTTAAAGAACCCACACACCAAACACAAACCCCGCAAATTTATTCCAGATCAATCTCTCTAGCAAAAGAATCGGAAAAAGAATACCTGAAGTGCATTGGGAGGGGCCGCTCGAGACTCACCACCACCAACACCTTCACCTCCTCATACCGCTTCAACCTCATTTCATCCACATGAATAACCCGACCCAGACACCCCGCAATCTTTCGGGCCTAAGTCTGTGTAGTGTAGGCCGGCGGCAACCCACTGATCTGCACCCAGATAGGCAACCGGTTAAGAGGCACATCCATAATCTCGCTCACCCCATCATAATCCCCTAAAACGAGAGTTGCCGAGCGATAGTACCACGGTGATTTTGCCAGGACCTTCTGCTTATCCGTCGGATTAACAAAACGGAAAAGAAATCGACCATTCGGACGTTCACAGATCACCAAACCATGATCAGAAACCGGCCAGACCTGCCCAATCTGCACCATGAAGCAGTGCGTTGCCGCCTTTGTTGTCTCCACCGAGACCAGACGGCCCACCAACCAATGGTAGTTTGGATCAGTCGAGTCCCCTACAGGATCCTCACATTGGTACTCATCTCCCCCAATAGCTAGGGCCGCAGCAAGCTTCGAAGTCACATCATCAACACCGGCCATTTGGATTAAGGGAGAAGGAAGGAAGGAGGGAATGAGAGAACAAAGCAACGATAAGAACTAGACGGAAACGGCCTAACGGCTACAGCAAGACGAGAGAGAATTAAAAGTTCTCTCTCAGACGTAGGGTTTTCGTTTTTTTGTATTGCAAAATCATCTTTTAGTTGGTTAAAAAAATAATTATATTTAAATATTTGGTACTTAGATTTATTTCTTCTAGATTAGGAGTTGGTCAAAATTTGTAAACATTTAAAGTAAATAGATTCAGAATTTTATCCATGTAACGTCGAGCTTATTCACTCAACACAACTAGGTCCATCGAATTAATGTGATGTCTAGGCCAATGATCGAATAAGAGAAAGGTAACCAAGGATTGGAAGTACACAAGTAAATACTATTTCGCAAAATTTCATGTCATTCGCAGTTCAAATGAATGGTCAAACAAGAATCCGAAGTAACAGAAAATGCTGATTTCTGCAGAAATCCTGAAACACTGTACTAACTTCGAAATAGCATAAGTATCTCATCGCAACTCCGTTTTTTCATGAAACCAAGTTCAAAATGATCATTGAAGATTCTACTTTAAGCTTCAAAAACTGAGAGTAAAAAAAGAAGTATAGGTTTTTTGAAAATCATGGAATAGCCCACTGGTTCAGCTTGGGTGTTGTCTTTGAGCATATCATCAAACACATGGTGTGCTGTAATTGAACTTTGATCTTTTCCAGCAAAGAGACTTCCATGGACCAAGGTCCACCTGCACCTAGGCAAAAAAATCAAATATTTTGCCACCAAATGCCCCATTTTGCCCTTCATTTTGCCTATGGTCCACCTACACCTTGGTCCATATTAGAATTTTTGCTTTTCCAGTCCTATTCATCTTAATGGAGTTACTAAAGTTGGGTAATAATCAAAAGTGCATTCCACAACAACCTTGAATAGATTTAAGAACAGAAATTTAACAAAAAGTAGAGGTTCTTACCAAAAAAAAGATGTAAGTTTCTGGTATTCATGCAAAATAGAGAGAAGTTTAGTGGTTTGAAATCGCAAAGTCCTCCAATTGTTCTGTCATAGTGAAATATTAGAAGGGGTTTACAAGACATGCAAAACAAGAGAAGACGTGGAGCTGCGGAAATTGGAAAAGTCCAGAAGGAGATTTGATCAATCCATAGCTTCATACCTCCTAACTTGATGAGGAGCAAGGCGTAGAGATAAGGTAGCTATTGGTTTTCGACCTTAGATGAAAGCAAAGTAAACAGATTTAAGTGTTTCTGAGTGTTTGGTTGGAAAAGAGTCTAAGTAATGAAATGGGAAGAGAACAAAAGTAGAGACTTAATTTTTTTTTTTTTTTAGTTATCTGAGTGTTTAGTTGGAAAACAGTCTAGGTAATGAATATAAAGATGGCAATTTAAATAAACTAAATAAATATAAGCTAAAAGACTTTTGTTAATAAAAGAAGCTGAAAATATAAGAAATAGATTAAGAAGTCGAAAATCATTTGATTTCTAGTTGGAGTACAAGACATATAAAGAAATGGGAGAACATATCTATGAATAATTTATAAATTGAGATAGGTACTAATCAAGATTAAGGAATGTTCAATTTTGACTTAAGAAGTAACTCCCTAAGCTAGTTTCTAGAATGGGGCCGTGACCACTTACCCGATTTTAGGCTAAAAATTGCCCACTCACTCCACTAAGAGTTTTTTAACCCCATTTACCCAATCTAACAGTGTTTGACAGTATTGCCCTCATACTCCCTCTCTCACTCTCTCTCTCTCTCTCTCTCTCTCTCTCTCTCTCTCTCTCTCTCTCTCTCTCTCTCTCTCTCTCTCTCTCTCTCTCTCTCTTTCTCTCACTGCTTCACGCTCCGGTGAGGTTGGACGGGCGAGGCGTCATTGCCGAGAGCGACCGTCTGGACGCGTTGGACTTCCTCACCTTAACATGGAGCTTGCCGTCGTCGCCGATCTCGGCGTCGGTTTTGAGGAAGTCGCGGCCGTCGAGGAACATGACGTCGGAGTCGACCTTGAAGGAGACGATAGAGGCGACGGTCTCCGGGAACTGCTCCATTATCATCAGCTTGGCTCCGGAGCTCATCCTTCACCTTCAGCCTCTCTAGAATCTCGAATTGGTGCTTCTCCTCCAGCACCGCCTTTTCGTGCTTGTGTTGCTCAATCTCTTGCCTCAGCTCCGCTTCTCTGGATGACAATCCCTCTGCCGCTCGGTCCAACTCTGAAATTATTGAACTGCCGTCCTCGGCCATCTCCGGCTACCGTGCCGGGTTCCAGTGAGGTTCTGTTTTGGTCGGAAGTGGGGAAGCAGTGAGATGGAGTCAGAATTTGGTGCTCTGCTTATTTGAGTGTGGTGATTGAGTGAACGAGATGATGCCATGCAGTTAGCATGCATGATCCTGCGGTTAATTGCAGTTCTCCAAAATCGAGACCTTGCCGTCTTGGGGCACGGCGACTTTTCACTATTGTACTTTGACTACTTTCTTTCTTCTTTGTTTCTTGCTAAATGGAAGGGACTATGAAAGCCAATAAGAAAGAAAAAACAAGTTTTTGAGTGGTTATACATGTCTATTGCGGGCAATAATATGATTATTGGAAGGCAATAATATGAGTATTGGGGGGCAATAATATGCATATAAATTGATCAATTGTGCCTGTAGTGTATTCATTTTGGTTTTGGAAGTTTATACAATTCACTGGACGGCAATAATATGATTTTGGGAGGCAGTAATATGATTATTGGGAGGCAATAA
>NW_026908954.1:0-19405 GCF_958449725.1 Rosa rugosa | reverse complement strand
GCTATCTGGTTTTTGATCATTGAGATAACTTGATGAACATGTGTGTGTCATTGTACTAAGTTCTACTTTGTCCAGGACTACAAAGAATTTCATGAGACAACTAAGCATGCTCTTTAGAAGTTTAAATCTTGTGCTTTTGTTCTATTCTGTGCAGGACCAAAAGGGAGAAAGGGAGCAGGGGTAGAAGCTTGGTATTTTCATATGTGGAATGAGGGGGCTAAGTTTGTCGTCAATACATATATCTAGGAGCTATTAGAATTATTTTTTTGTCTTAATGTATGGATGATTGGGAAATACATTCTTTGAAGACACATGTGATTCTTTAATGTATGAATCGGAGTACTTCAATTGATGAATTGGATTCAAATTTCTTTTCAATATTGATCAGTACCATTATTTAGGTAATCATGGAGCATTAATTTTGCCCAATTCTGATCACACAATGATCAGGTAACAATCATACCACACTAGTACTCTACAAGCAGTTGTGTGAGGAGTAATGAAACAACTGAATAATTCTAACCCATGTTGTCTGACAAGCAATCAAACGACAGACCAGACAAGAACTCAGTTGTCCTAATCTAAATCATACAACAGAAAAAAAAAAAAAAAAAAAAAACGTTGTCTGATAATGTTTTCCAACAACATCTTGAAACAAGTTTCGTTGTCTGATGCATGCACCAACCATGCACAGCATGGCTGCGCGGCAGCTCTGCCTACCATCTGCCGAGGGAAGGCACAACGCTGATAACAAGAGTATGTCGACTGTTTTTATATCATACAACGGTGCATCACCGTTGTGCTATTTTTCATCACACAACGCGCCGATACACAACGGTGGCTGTCCATATCCCACAACGAAAAATATCCGTCGTCTGTTTCATTTTTTGGCCTAGTGACGCCGTAAAACGAGGAAGTTAAATGAATTGAACCCAGAAAAATTACCCTACCAACGAGTCTTAGGCCCCGTTTGGGATTGCTTCGCTTTTAAAAAAATTAGCTTTTGTTCAAAACTTTAGATTTTATTGTGTTTGGTAAATAAATAAAAAGCAGCTTTAATTGAAAGTTATAGGTCACTAGCAGTAGATTTTAGAAGCAGCCCAGAGGTTGCTTTTAGAAGTTGATGTGGATCAAAACACGCTCTGCAGTTGTTTTATGTACTTACAACACTTTTAAAAATATTATTTACCAAACACGAAACTGTTTGAATTCACTGCTGATTATTCTCACAACACAGCAGCAACAGTTTTTTTTTTAAAGTCACAGCAATCCCAAACTAGCCCTGACCCACATAGGTCTAAGACCTTATAAGTAGGCTAAAAAAAAAAAACGCAAAAACTGATTACTAAGAAGTTTTTCTTTCCCCTTTAGGGTTAGGACTCCTATGTTTTAACTTAGGAGAAACATGATTTAATCTTTCTAGCCCGGACGCTTATGAGGGTTGAAAACGCGCAATTTCTTCAGCTATAGGAACCAAACCAAGGGTAGAAGCAGTCGTTGTGGGATTGCTTTTTGAACAAGGAAAGCTTGAGCTTCATTGAGGAAGACTTATAATGCTCTGAGTCGTGCAGCTTCCAGTTTGAACCAATGAAGAGAAACAGCGTCCCAGAGACGGTAAAGCGATTCATCAAAGGGCGCCGGCATAGGCCCGGGAGATGCGTCGATCATCCCTCCAATCCCCAAAATAGAGAGCATGCAAGACGTTGGGTATACTAGTCTTCAATAATTAGAAAGTAATTTTTGGGAAACTATCAATAATTATTTGGTCCGATGAATTCAAGGGCTTTTTTTTATGGTGGAGGAAATAGTCCATATTCGGTTATATATTCATATATAGAGGTTTTTGAATATGAATCCAATTTCATTCCGTCCATAATGGATGCAGTCCATAGGTAAGGGTCATTGACTCAAAACATCAAAATTGTTGTAAATATTATTATTTATGTAGATGTCCACGTAAATACTCATTAGTTATGTACTTTGATGTAAACTCTACCTCTATATAAAGGAGGCTACGATACAACAATATGTCTTTATTTTATATGCAGTCATTTTACATGATATTGATGTACTTTTTCAAGTTTGATTCAATTAACTAGATTTTGTAATCATCTTTCTTGATCCGATTATATGAGAACTCAAAAGTTTTTTCATTAAATGTTATACAAGTCATATAGATCGAGACCTGAAGTCTTTTGATTCGATTACAGAGGGCCTGAAGTTCCTCGAGAGTTACATAATCAAAATTGCTACATGAAGTTTCTCAGAGCTTATACAATTAACGAGGGCCAGAAGTTCCTCAGAATTATACAATGATCAAAATTGCATGTTGCTTGATCCCTGATCATATGGGGACCTGAAGTTCCTCTAGGGTCATGAAATGTAAATTGGAGTTCTTACCTTCTTGGGACTCCATGGACCAAGATCTGCTTTCATTATATGGGCAATACCGATCTACTTTAGGGAAAATTGTGACATGAAGCTCTTCAGTACTTATGCAATTACGAGGGCCAGAAGATCCTCAAAGTTATATAATCGAGCATATGAACTCACATATTTTTTTATCCCCAATAATTATAAGAGGGCCAAAAGTTCCTCAAAATGTTTGGGTATTGGGGTTACCTCCTCCGCACGACAATGTGAATTTGAAGTTCCTTACCTTATTTTGAGATTATGTTCTTGTGCAATTAGAGGAGAGAAACAAGATTATCATATTTGTGAAGTTAACCAGACCAGAAGTTCTGTGTATTTTCTTCATTCACGGAATCAGAAGTTTCCACTGTAAAATATATTCCATTATTATTTTTTTCCCTGCAATCTTACTATTTTGTTATTTACCTTCATTATAGTACTTATCTTTTAAAATCCTTTGTTATTCATATGGGCAAGCAGCTCTATATCTCGTAAATACAAATTTCGAGTGTAGAATTTTTGAACCAGAAGTTCAAAATACCATAGAGTAGAACCCGAAGTTCTAACATTTAAAGCTTGAACCCGAAGCTTCGAGTACAAAATACAAATTAGTTAAAAAGTGAACGTAAAACTTCACTTCATTTACCTCGAGCCTGAAGTTTCGAGCACCAAATTTGTTTGAACCTGAAGTTCAACATACGAAATTTTAGAACCAGCAGTTCTAATAGTAAAAAGTTCGAACCTGAAGCTTCGATTACACATGATTTATTTTAACTTGGGAAATTTTTAAGAACAGTACATGAACTTAAGGCCACTCCGAATTAAGGTGGCTAACATTTATATAACCCAACATAAGCACATGAGCTTTGAAACCCGACCCACCTTTCATACATGCCGTTATCTTCTCAGTTAACACCTATGCCATTATTTATTTTTCAAGGGGTAATATAGTATTTTTATCTCTCTCATTCCCTTCTCTCTCTCTCTCTCATTCCTTCGCTGAATCAGAGCGAGTGAATTATCACTCCGCTGCAGCCTTGGCTCGGGACTAGATATTAGTGTGCTCCTCTTGCTCCAACTCAAACTTGGGCTCTGCGAAATCGGTGAGTTGTCGAGGAACATCGCGTCGGCCAGAAAATGGATGACTATGAGGAGATTGGGTTAAGGTCTGGATCTCCTCGATGAATCTGGAGTTGCATTAGGGGAAAAAATTGAGTCTTGGCCTGGGACCCAGACTCGAATCATGCTGCTGCATGTAGCAGCAGTAGGAGGAGGCCATGGAAGCCATCTGAGAAGAGCTAATCCTTAATTTCAGAAAGAGGGCTAAATTGGGTGAAGAGGTAGACATTTTGGTTAGAATTGATTGTTTATCAATAATCAATGAAATCAAAGGAATTGATTTAATCAACAATCAATAGACTCTGCTTTATTTTCTTTTTTGCTCTTCTGGGTTTGGTTTCAAGTTAGAGGAGATGCTGAAGGCGTTCAAGTTTTCAATTGGGTACTGCGATACTGGTGGCAATGGTGGAGGAGGGGTGTAGAGATAAATTTTGGGTGTCCACAGTAATCGGTGGTGTTGCATTCACAAGATTTTTTTTTTTTTTTTGTCCTTCATCATACTTGAAGAGACAGATTTACCCTTCAAAATATGCCAAGTTTCATACCCACTAACGGTGTTAGTGACGGCGTGTACACAAAGTAGGTCAGGTTTCAAAGCTCATGTACTTATGTTGGGTTATATAAATGTTGGCCACCTTAATTCGGAGTGGCCTTAAGTTCATGTACTGTTCTTAAAAATTTCCCTTTTAACTTTATGTCCATTTCGAACCAGAAGTTTTGAGTGATTTTTCGTATGTTAATTGATACATTCTTCTTTATGTTTGCCTAAAGCATTCTTACTATTTTCTTACATTAATTACTATACCATAAGTTCACTCCACCTTAGAACCAGAAGTTCTAATTGTACAGACTCGAGCCTTAAGTTTCGAGTGGATATATGGACAAATTATCGAAGAGTTTTAATCTCGGTCAACCTCAAACCTGAAGTTTTGAGGGAATTATATTCACACCAATTTAAAAGTAAGCATATATTTAACCGTTGGCTTATGACGAATGAGTATGAGTATACCCCAAAATTTGTGATCGTGACTTTTGTAATTAAAAGAGATCAGAACCTGTAGTTCCTTGATCCTCTTAATAACATGAGGACCTAAAGTTCCTCAATGATCATACTGACTAGATGAGTACCTGAAGTTTCTCACTTAAAAGTTATGATCATGAAGTTAAACTCGACATTTCAAGTACATCTTTTTCTTTGGCCAGAAGCTCAAAATGAATTTGAAATGAACCTAAAGTTCATTATAAATTGGTCCTCCCAAGACTAGTATAAAATGCCAAACTAGAAGTTTTGGATATATGTAAATTGCTCAAGACCCTGAAGTGTCATATATAATTGAGTAAAAATCAAGGCTTGGATGTGACCAAATGGATGTTCATGATTCGCTGAAATTATTGATATTTCGTACAATTAAGCTTATGTAACAAGCTTTTCTGATCCAAAGACCTTAACAAATGGCTCCAGAAGAGCACATAATATTATTACCATAGATGTACAATCTCACACTATCATGGCCTCATTGTATGGTGAGAAAGCCGATTGACATGGCTACACCATGAAATGCCACTAGAAGTGGATCATGGCAAGAGAGAAATCATGAGTCAATGCAAATACTGCCCTAGCATTCACACATGTGAGGAAATTGAGAAATGGGCGTGTGTCTATGGTATACTATATGGTGGATTTTTCTCAAGCCACTTTCAAAAAGGCATTGTTCAGATTAAATTGCATTGACTAATAAGAACATTGTGATTCATCACATATGTCTTATGTCTTTTGCTCACAATAAGAAAAATGAAAGCACTATTGTGTTACTCCACAGATTTATTGTAACCCCTTGAGTTCCCATTGAAACTAAATGTGTCTTAATCCGATTATCTAGGAACCTGATGTTCCTTAAGAGGTTGTTATAAAATGAAAAAAAATTGAAACTTCAAGTTTCTTGGATCTCCAATTATATGAGGGTTTGAAGTCCCTCCTCTTTATGACTACACATTTATATGTGACACAGAACTTAAGGTTCTCCACGTGTTAAAGTTCCGATTGTAGTCTTTAACTCGAAATTTTGAGTATACATTTGTCAACAATTCAAAATGATTTTGGTCTATTGCAATTCTCAATATTTCGCAATTGATGTTTACTAAAGGTAAAGTAACATTCATATCAAGAGTTGTAGATCTTGTTTATGGCTCCAAATGAGCTACTATCATGTTACCGAATTTGAAATATTGTTGCACTAAGTGCCTCCTATATAGTTGGAGAAGACTTTTTGCTATCTCATATATACTGTATCAAATTTCTACAGTAAATTGAGGCATATAATGTGATGAACCAGAAGTTCATTGAACCAAATACACTATTTTAGCTTTATCGGTTACGTCATCTTTGTCTACCATATTGCATGGAATCACTTACAAGTTCTGATGACTGCTAACCTTACTCACAAGCAAATTATTTATTTACCGTATATTTGCGAATTGTCACGTTAATGAGACAATCCTCCCGCCATGAGGGGGAGAAAGATTGTTCCTGAAGAACAACATGAATTGGTGTGTGATATTTATCCACTGTCTCATTTTGATTTTGGGAAATATCTAAGCTAGCTAGTGATTTGATTAAAGATAGTGATAAAATTATATGTTAAATGCAAAGACCATCTGCTTTGATTAAAGTCCCTGAGACCAACCATATTAATACAAACAATGTAGACTCCATTTGATTTGTGGGATGCAAGTGTATCCAACATGGTTCTCATGAAGAGAATGTCATTAAACAATATCACAGCTCCTAATATGGCTACACATACAAAGGGTGTAAGTACGCCATTAGGAAATGATGTCTTAGTGATACAATAATAAATCAATATGGTTGATGCTAATGGACAAAATACTTTTGATGACCTAAAACTTGGTTTGGTTCGCCACCAACCAATGAAGATCTTCACTCCAAAGAAAGTGATAGATATTTGAACGCATCTTTTGTGCATGGTCATAATAAGATAGTCTTCCTGCCATTAGGGGGAGGAAAGACTACTGTCATTTTGAATAACGGCGTGAATTTGTGTGGAATGTATCCACCAGGTCTAAAGTTTTAAGCTCCCAAAAATGGGAGATTATACAAGCCCTATAACGCTCTATAGGAGATTATAAGTAAAAAGATCCACATTCTCTACATAATTCATCTATGAGAGATGATTGTCCTGGAAGTGATAATATATGCCCCAGAAGTGTCATGGGTACCCAATATGAATAAGCTTATTACAGCTAATGCATGCATATAAGAATGTGTGGGATATATGATTAATGATCATCGATGATAATTTACATTTGGTAGCTACCAAAATTCATTAAGGGCTGTATTGATGCTATACCACGTTTTATTATAAATGTCGACAAAGTATATTATTGGCCAAATTGGAAAGAGGCAATTCTAATTGAATATTTGAAATGTGATGAAATACTTGGACCTTTAACCCTACATGGTACAAAAGGGTATTTATCAAAAATGAAGATAAATCACTAGGACACAATGTCTATTTATAGAGACATGAGATTATGAATATCTTCCCTTATACGAATGACAATTTTCTATAAGTACAGTGTTATATATAGTTGTTATATTGACGAGTGATTTATGGCATGTTGTCATCGTATATTATGAAGATCTTAAAGACACATTGCTAAAAGCAAAATCTCAAAAGTAAAGTGTCATTGTAAGCATATTGCTTATCAAATCCTCAAGGGATTCAAATACATGAATAATTCAAATGCAAGTCCATGAAAGGTCGAAAGAGCCTGAAGCTCACTCATGGAATCAAAGGGTCTTAAGCTAGCTCATATGTACTCATTCCGTTATAGTTAACGTGATCTAAATTTCCTCAATGAGTAATATGACAAGACTACGAAATCGAAATCGAATTATGAATATAATGTTACAAGATATTCTAACGTTCGCAAAGTTATGAATTATTTAGAGCTCTTGAAGAATTTAGATGAGACGTATCAATCCACAAAGATATTGATGTGTACGGCTAGGTATGCCATGATGATTTTTCAATATTTTAAACTATACAGAGTTAAATGTGTCAATTTCTTTATATTGTCTAGTTTTGTTAGTATTGTATGCTTTAACTTTGCAGGTATGAAAATTTGTGATGAGCCCTATATGCAAAGCACGCATGGTCTCACTTCAGTGATAGACACATCAAACTCCTATACATGGTACATGTAGCTTATTGCATACATAAATGAGGCTTGCAACAATCAGGGGGAGATTCTCATCAGAGGGAGCATCCAGAAGCATGCTACCTAGGACATATGCGTCTTGTGCTCTTTTTGTCCTTCGACCAGGGTTATTTTTGTCCCATTGGGTTTTTGTTACCTGGCAAGGTTTTTAACGAGGCAACAATAAGCGTGTCCAATACCATCATTCATAGGTGGACATCCAAGGGGGAGTGTTGTAAATATTATTATTTATGTGGATGTCCACGTAAATACTTATTAATTATGTACTTTGATGTAAACCCTACCTCTATATAAAGGAGGCTAATGAGACTGAATGGGAACACTTCTACTTACTCTCAACTATTCTTTTTCCATCTTCTTCTTACTTTATAACAAAAATAAGTAAAAATTATCTCACTTACCCCAACAAGAGATTTTTATTCCCACTTACCCATTTTAAAATAAAATGACAATTTTACCCTTTGTATAATTAAGAAAGTGCATCCATGCCTCTCTCCCCGATCTGCAATCTCCATGCCTGAAGATGATGAGGAAACTCCTGTTAAAGCTACCTCACAAGAGTCGAACTGCATCGAGAATGCAAAACTCAAACTTCGGTCGGAGCTACCTCGTCAGAGTCCTTGACGCCTCCCGATTGATCGCCTATCCCGAGGGCCTTCTCTGCCTCTGCAAGCAGCGACGACCAATCTCAGCTGGTGCTCTCTCTCTCTCTCCCTCTCTGAGTTTGACGACGACGTCGGCGGCGTGCTCCGGGTTCCATGCCACATGCTTTCTCTCTCCTCCCTCTCTCTCTCTCTCTCTCCTCGTCTGCGACTTCAAACTTGGTGACAGATTTTGATCCAGAAAGGATTGGCGAAGGTGAGGACCATGGAGTTAGGGCCGGCGTAGTTGTTGGTGACGCCGGAGACGAGTTTGCCGGTAGAAATGCGCCAGCGTCGTTCCTATTAGATGGCTTCTTGGGTGCCCAAAGCATTTTCTGGGTGCCCATATTTTTATTTTATTTAATTTTTTTTTTTGCAAACTGTGGGCAGAAGTCCGAGAAGGAAAGAAAAAAGAAAAAAAAAAGTGTTTATTGGGGGGCAATAGACGTTTTGAATTAAAGTAATCTTTTCATTTTTTTACGTAATCAAAGTTTTATTTGTCTAATTTTAGGAAGATTAGTTCTCATTCCAGCGACCAAAAGTTCTATTGGGGGGCAATAGATTTTTTGAATTGATATAATCTCTTCATTTTTTTCTTTAATCAAAGTTTTATTTGTCTAATTTTAGGAAAATTAGTTCTCATTCCGGCGACCGAAAGTTCTATTGGGGAACAATAGACGTCTATTGGGGGGTAATAGAGGTTTATTGCCTATTGGGGGGCAATAGACGTCTATTAGGGCAATAAACCTTTCTGGTGACCAATGAGATCTCCGGCGAGGTTTTCAGAAAAGTCCGGTGGGCGGCGACCGGTGACAGAATTCCTGCGAAAGTTGGCAGGAATCCGGTGACTGGAATCCGACAACCGGTGACTAGGGCTGTCAATGGATCGTGTCGAGTCAAGGTATTTGTCATGTCGCAAGATACAAACCTAAACCCAACCCATTTAATAATCGTGTCAAAAATTTAAACTCAAACCCAACCTATTTATTAAACGGGTTACCCGTTTCCAACCCGCTTAACCCATTTAACAAATATGTCGTATCATGTTAGACAAAATGACCCATTTAAGGGTTAACAATGCCACTCATTTGATTAAAAAAATGCATAACTTGATTAAATTCACTAAAAACTCCACAAGACGAAGAATATAAATAATTATATATATATATATATATATATATATTTATAAATAATTAAATCCAATAATTATAAAGCAATATATTTTAAATTGTCTAATCCTATGATCAAATACTCCCAACGTCCAAACTTTCAAGAAGAAGTATAGCATAATCGGGCTATACGGGTTCATTTCGTGTTGGCAGGTTGACCCGTGGCCGTCCGATTTATTAAATGGGTCATGGCGGGTTGATGCAAGGCCGACCCGTTTTTTTAATCGTGCGGGTTTAACCCGCTTTATTTCGTACAGGTTTCGAGTCGTGTTATCGGGTCGTGTTGGAATTGACAACCCTACCGGTGACGGGGCTCCGATGAAGTCTCCTATGGTTTATCTCTCTCTCTCTCTCTAAGTAACAAAAGGGTGAGGGTAAAATAGTCTCAAAAATAAACAAAAAAAACTTAATGGGGTATTAGGAAAGACTTTCTTAGAGTGTTTTGGGTAAGGAAGAATTAAAAAAACTTAATGGGGTAAGTGGGAAAAAAATCTCTAGAAATGGAGTAAATGGACAAAAACCCTTTTATTATCAATCTAGATCCATTGACTATTGTCATTATATTTTCATCCCCATTTTGCCCCTCAAATATAATTGCTTTTCAACATTGATTCTTATAATCTGTTGTGGATTTGGCTACCATAACAGATAAAATTATGGAATTGATATGAAATTAAATACCATATTTTTCTTATACTATTTATAGTTTTATAATTAGAGGGTGAATCCATGGCCACCTAAATTATAATTAAGATTATACACTAAATCTTGTTCAGTAAATCTAATAACAATTAACAGTTGAGATGAGTCACAAAGAATAAATCATTATTTATTCTTTTAAAGGAGAAATGATAGAAAAGGTCAAAATGGCTTTGTCAGTGATAAAAATGTCACATACTTTTCACTTGATAAAAAGGTCCACAACAAAATATTAGAAATGTTAATTTAGTACTTAGGACTAATGATTTGATGTTAAGAAAGGTCTGTTTTTAATTTTTCCGATTTCCATTCTACCCTTAGAGCCGAATACACGTTTATAACTTTATGTTCAAAAATCCCAGAGCTCAAATCCATTTTGATCATAAATCCAAAAGCAGAGCTCCAATTAGAAATCATAAAGGTAGAAGACGCTTATCTGATCAAAACCTCAAACCTTGATTCGATTTTGATTGGAGCTCCTCTCTCCATTTTGATTACAACCCCATCGGAGCATCTCTCTCCGAGTTGATTCAAATTTCAATTGGTTCAAATCGAAGGTGCTGCAGCTTCTCTACATAGATGACTGCGCCTCCAAAGCTTCGCTGATTAATCATCCGTGGTTAATCTTCTTTTTTGTCACGCCCCGATTTTCAAGCACAATTAATAAACAAATTTACAACACAAATACCCCAGGCGTGATGGTTCAGACATCAGCATTAAATACTTGGAATTTTTTTTATTTTAAAACAAGTACAAGATGATGCGCTGAACCCACAATCTCAATACAGACTCATTCTTTAGAGTCATATATTGCATTATACCAAGTTTACAAATTAAAATGAATAGCAATTCAATAAGTAAACAACCTCACCACACTCACTACATAGCGGAAGATTAACAAGTGCGTACAGAAATAAGCTTCTAAACTCACGACTGCAACAGTAAGGGACCACAGCTTCATAACATTCACCATAACCAGCAGATAGATCCCTATACCATGGAATAGTGCACCGGGTTGAAACCACAAACCCGGTAAGCTTTTGCAAGCTTGTGTGAGTAAACTCAAAACAACAAAATAAAAACACATGCTTAAAATATCTCAGCCTAACAAAATCAATATACAATTATGACAACGAAAACATCAAGTTCATATCCTATCATATCATGCTCATGTAAATTAACTCAAAATTTAAAACCCACATGCTCCTCTCAACTGATGCATCTAATTTCACAAAGCTTAAACTAAACAATCAAACTCAAGTAACGGTTTAAAACATTTAAAATCCCAATAATCTAACATAATCCTCCATTTATCTTAACAAAATAATTGTCACCTCAATGACCTTTCAAAATCATTGAAACCTCAACAACCACTTCTCGGAAAATGTACAACACTTGTAATTAAATCAAGTAAAAAAAAAAAAGTAATCCCTGCACATGAATTAGTTCAGGATATCACATCAAAAGCACATCAAGCAAATCATATTAATCCCTGTAAGTTAGTTCAGGAGATCACATTAAAATCAAATTAATAGAAGTCATAGTAATCTCTGCATAGAAACTTAGTTCAGGAGATTACATTAAAACCAATCAATTCATAAAATAATAATCCCTACATATAATTTAGTTCAGGAGATTACGAAAGAAAACAAACAATTCATTAGAAAAAATAAGCTAGAAGAAAACAATACACGTTCATCTACTGATAACACCAAACACCACATCAACAAGCTCACACATCAATCACTCAACAATAATTCATATCCTTTTCATAACAATCGTCTCATAGATCGCCACACTGGTTCCGCCACGCAAGTCTTACTACACCATACTCCATTTATTTAATCACACAGCTCAAAATGCAATCCCAAATCTCAACATCACAATAAAACTGATCGTCTCAAAACACTGTTTCCTTATCTCTAACAACCTCAAAACCATAACAAAAACATTTTCTAAATATTACTTTCACACCTCAACATTTTCACAAATCATACGTATTCCTTTTCGATTTTCAAATTCATTTATTTTCCCCAAAATCACCTCGCAACCTAATAGTGGTCAAATGACGCAAAACAATGTTTTTCACTTCACCAAACAATTCCAACTATATTTCACAATCTACTTAAACCGAAAATCATTTGTAATAAATCATTGTTTTTACTTACCCATGAACCGTTGTTGATCAAGTTCATATAATTTAAAACAAATATCTAATTGCAACGAATATGATTTTACAGCTAACAATTAATTCTACTAAAACTATCACATAACTAATCACCCAAAACAATGTGAGATTTACTCACCTCAAAATCCCACTGCGTCTTCACACATAACCGAGACAAGCACAAAATCATCAAACCCTGTCAATCACCTAATCACATCAAGGTCACACTCAATACAACACAAAGTACACAAGCATTTAAGTTCAAAACACGTGAACTATAAATCGAATGATATGTCAGTCGAGACAAATCCCCATCGGAGACCACTTAAGGCTCCAAAACACTTATAGGATAAAACTGCCCAAACAAGAAGACGATCCAACGGTCGGATCCTCACGGATCGCAAACCAAACGAACCGAAACCACATATAATCTAACTCAACCAAAAAGTCAAGGAAACACAAAAATAAACAAACCCACATGTTCGTATCGACGAATGGCGGCTAAAGGAGCAAAGAATTGCTCCTGAGGAGGTTGGACGTGCTGCCACAAGTGGCTGTGAGTGAAGCCCACGTGCTGCCGGGCCGACTTCAAAACAGAAAAAAATCAGCTCCACCCAACTTGGAAATCACAACACGATGAACAACTTTTATAACTGGCACCAAGACTGATTCGGCATATATTGAGCTCGATCAAGCTTGAAAGATCTCAACCGCTCATCTTCAAACCTTGATTTCTTCATCCACACTTCGAATCAATCTTCAAAGCTTACATGGCTCGAACTAGGAGGAAGGGAGCTTCGAAACATGATCAGTTTTAGTCGCCGCTGTGGCCGGAGGAGGAAACACGATCTGGGTCAGCGCTGCCATGATTTCATCCATTTGATCTGCCATTTTCGGAGCACCTAGGAGCAAACCAGTTGCTAAGGGAAGGAGAGAAGGAAAATCTGAGCCCGGTGGTGCGGGGATCACTGCCGGAGGAAGCCAGACGGCCGAGAAAAGGCCAAGTCAGGTCACAGGTTTCGCTAGCCGGGTCTGGCTTTCTAGAGAGAAAATATTTCCCGGGAAAATCTAAAAATTTCCCAAAACGGAAATTATGAAAATATTTTCTGATTCTTCCTATTTATTCTAAAATTTTAAAAAATGAAAATAACTTCCGCTGACCATAAATTCTTCATATGATCTCCGATTATCTTGTGACGCATGCCCGCGAACTCGTATCGATGTCTACAACTTTGTGAAGGAAGTTTTTGGAGAAACCTAAAGAATAAAAAGTCAACTCCTAACCCCTCGAAAATAAAACGTTTCGAGTAATTAGTCATTTGAAACACTTTCACTTCACCCACGAAACAACTAATCTCACAACAACCCACAAAATAAAATCCGGAATCATTCAAAAATTAATAATTAATTTCCGCTGTATTACATTTTCTCGTAGTGGCAGTAAATTTATCAGTGTTCTAGTAGCTTTTTACGTTTTGATTGAATAGTGACACAGCCAGTGACATCAATCTAATCTGTATCAATTTTCTTTGAATTTTTTCGTTTTGGATTGTGTAATATATTGTTGTTGTTTGTGTAAACTTTGATGTTGATGATGTTTGTGCTATTGCGGTACTATATATGATGTAGTCTATACTGTGATTCTTTAAAGGGATCAGTAGTTTTTGGTGTAGTGAATTACGTGTTTTTGTGTGGATCCTTTTTTTAAAGGGATCAGCAGTTTTCATGTGTTCATGCGTTCAGTGACTTAGCCAGTGACATGTTTAATAATCTTGTTGTGTTCATGCATTATCAGTGACTTGGTCAATGACATGCTGAATAGTCTTCCTGTGTTCAGCCATTAACAGTGACATGCCCAGTGACATGTTTGTGTTGATTATGTTGATTTCCTTAACAGTGATATAACCAGTGACATGATATAACCAGTGACATGTTTTTGTTCATTCTATTGATTTCCTTAATAGTGACAAGGCCAGTGACATTTACAGTGACTTGTTTTTTATCTTTCTGTTTAGTGCCTTAATAGTGACATGAACAATGACATTGACTTGTTTTATTTTTGTGCAGGTGCTATGGATAGTAGCTATGTGGTCAAGTTTATTTATTCTAGTGAAGCAACGGTGGTTCCATTGTTGAGGAATTGGTCATTTCTCGACCTATGCAATTCCATATGCTATTGTTTTTCGGATTTGATTCAAGCCAAGTTTTGAGGTACATTATCCCTCTGGACTCTATTTTATGCTTTCTAGAGAGTGAGTTGATATGAAAATGATGTTTAGGTCTTTGGCTCGTTTCAATTCTGATTTTGTTGAAGTGTTATTTGTGACTTATTTGCCTTTGAGTAGCCCTCAAGGTATTGAAAGTGTGGTGAGCAACACAGTGTGAGGACTCTAGTACCATGCTTAACGAAAAGACTATTTGGGGTGTTATAGGCTAGAGGAATCGAAGAGTTACCTGACCAAATGTTGAGATATTTATATTCATTCCTAAGGTTAAAAGTTTGAGGGTAGGGTTGTTGAGTTTAGGGATAAGTTGCGGAAGTATGCTATAGAGATCAGATTTACCTATGAGTTTGTGAGAAACGATAAGGTTCGTGTTATTGCTTAGTGCTCTAAGAAACTGTCTCAAGGTTGTGATTGGTGTGTGAAGGCTCATTTATGTAGGCATAATGGTTTCTTTTACATTAAAAGTCTGGTTAATGTTCACAAATGCCATGGTGTGATTATTTTGCAGAAAAGTAAGATGATGCGGTCTAAGGTTGTCAAGTCTATTGTGCTTGATAAGATTTGTAACAATCCAAACAAAGGGCCATTGATATATCCCATGAGATCAAGAGTGATTATGGTTTGGATGTTGCTTATCGGACGGTTTGGTATGGTGAGGAGTTGGCAAAAATAACCGTACTTGGTGATGGAGCTGATTGTGACGGTCGGCTACTTTGGTTCAGTGAGTCCATTATGAAGTCAAACAGCGATTCTAGGATACTGATCAAGTGTCATTCAGAAACACACAGGTTTCAGCGAATGTTTATGCGCTACGGTGGATGGATGAAGGGTTTTCAGTCTTGTAGACCTATTCTTTTCATTGATGCTACATATGACACCAGCAAGTACAAAGGGTAGATTCTTCCTGCATTGGCAAAGGATGCAAATCAAGGTAGAATCCCTTTCATTATCTCCAGTTTTTTATTTTTCTTGTTTCTTTATTTTTTGCCATGTTCTATTTCTTGTTATGTCAGTGACATGGCCAATTACATAGTCAGTGACATGTTTACTGGTAACTGGCCGTGACATGGCTAGTGACTTAACTGTCTTGTGACTTCAATGGCATGTCACTATCAAGTACTGCATGTCAAGATATGTCAGTGACATGGCCAGTTTATAAGGGTATATAATTGTGACACCCCAAACCCGGGTCAATTTTTTTTAATAATATTTTCCCGAAATCCGAGGTGTGAGTAAAAATAAAAATAAACAAATAGAAAATAAAATCGACACTTTGTTAATAGAATTGACTTCTCATTTCGATATAAGGATAAATCAACTCAAGATCACTAAGAATACTCACTTCTGAAATAATGATCTTACATATGCAAAACTCCGACTAACTCTAATTTCTTTCGATCACTAATCTTCATACATAGTTCTTGTGTTTAATAACTTGCAAGACTGTTAAGGGGTGAGCTCAATTTGTGGCTCAGTAGGGAGCTATTCCTCTTCTAACCAACGATAACCACACAATCATCATATGGTATGCATGAATGCATGTTCTATTCTCGTTAATTCACATAACAGAATAAACTGAGCCTACATGTCCCATACCATGTATTTTACCACAAGGGTGATCACTCAGAATACTCAACTATATGAACTAACCCCCACCCAAAATCAATCCCCCTAGCCCTCTTTTGCTAGTCATCTTGTCCATGCCCCTTTCGCCAGTGCCGAATTACCCTTTCAATTCTATATGGGCATACCTGGGATCTGGTACCTGCTGAGTTTATGGACTCAACTACGCAAAAGATAAATTTCAAACTTTCTTATACCAATAGCATTACACATATCACCATCGCCATTCTTATACTTCATATGTACTCACTGGATGATGAATCAATTGATAATTTATACTTCACAATGTAATTGCATCAAATATTCATTCATTCCTCAACAAACATGTCAGGCAACATATATGCATACAATACAGCTGAGTAGATGTTCCCCAGATCCCCCTACCTGGATTTCAAGCTATTGTATAGATACATGTTCCTGCATAGAAAGTAAATATCCAAGTACATGCAATTCACATTTCCTATGCATAAGCACATAATTTTTAAACACAAAGCTATGATCCTGGCTTGAGAACAAACTTCACTATAGAGCTTATGTCTTAAGAAAATAGTAGTAAAATCTCAAGCCATTTAGATTTCATTTGAAGTGCTAACTAACCAACCAAAATGTCTTGCAGATTTGTTATGACAAAAAACAGATATGGCTAGCCAATTTCACAATGACATAAGTATCCCAAATAAATTCCGAAAATGGTATTGTGAGTTTTGTTGGAAAGTTGAGAATATCTATGTTCAATTCTGGTTGACCTAAACAAGTTTGGATAAAGGAAACTATCGAAATCAAACAGAAACATGGTGACAATTGCAGAATTTCCTGATGCAGACCCTCAATTTCGAAAAATCATAATTTAATCTAGAGAAATCCTTTTTATGAGATTCCAATTCTGAAATGATCTTCAAGATGTCTACTGAAACTTTTATGAAGACACCAACTTCAAATACCCAACTGAAACGCAACTGGGTCAAAAACTTAGAAAAACTGATTTACAGAATGCAGACCTCTGTATTTAGCCTCAAACTTAACCAATGAATCTTTAATGAAATTGTATCAAACTACACAGGTATCAAGCTGACATTATAAGCTTTCAATACATGCAAATGGTTTCTAAATTGAAGGTCTAGATCAAAGGATATGGTTGCTCAAAATTAACTAAATGATTATAATGCAGAAAATTGTTCTAGCTTTCTCCAATGCTTACAAACTAATGTTTGGGGTTACTGCTCAGTCTAAGGTTGTTAAACTGATGCATATAGGTTCTTTGATCACTCTAACCTCTTGTTGTTAAGACAAAATAAGAATTTTAACCCAAACAGCAACCTAAGAATTACTCAGGACACCCATTCTTATGGAACCAGTTCTCTAATCATCTTGATTTATTTCAATGCTTACATTCTGTTTGAAAATTATTTAGGTTACTAACTGTGCAGAAACTTAAGCCAGCTTAGACAAGAACTAAGCTAAACGTAAGAACAAGAATAACAATTGAAATAGCTTATAGGATTGAATTCACCTTTGAATTCCATTCAGAATATCAATCAAACTACTCTTGTTAATTCCTCCTTCCTTCACTTCAGGTATCTCTCTCACGTCTCATGTTTCTCTCGTCTATTTTCTCTTCCGATCCTAATTCTGTTTCTTCTTTCTTTTCCTATATCTCCTCTATTCTATCTTGATCTCTCTCTTTTGTTTTCTTCTTTTCTTTCATGCTCCTATTACTCACATACTTTTCTCTCTCTCTTTTGTTTCCTTTCTGTTTATTTCTTTCTTTCTATTCTACTGCAGCCCTTCTCTCTATCTCCCTCACTCTCATGTTCTTCTGTTCTATTGCTCATATTGTATTGTGAATATGAATTAGGTAGATAGCTCCTATTTATACTAGTCTGGTTCTTGGCCATCAAGCAAAATAATTATAATAAAATCTGCATATAGATGTGTTTGTCCATACCTATCACTTAATGACTCGATCACCAAGCATTCAATAGATATACTTGTACAGTCCTATCTCTTAATAGAAACCTTCATCAGTAAGTATTGCAGAGAAAGGTGTGAAAGCTCTTATCCCTATATAACTTAATGACCAATGTTATATATAAAAACATATATGAAGAAGATAAGATTTATTTCTATAATCTGGGGATATCCAGGTGATAGCAGTAGACTAGAAATTGAGTGATGCCACCTCCAGCTACTAGCTAGCTTAGTTTACAGATTCATCAACACCTATAATTCCTAACTTTGCATAATCACCCAAATAGAATACTTACTCACACTTGGATATGAACAATGACTAATAAGAGATTCATCATCCCAACCTTCAATCTTTCATTGTGCTACCAACACTAGGATCATATCACCCTTTTAGATTAGGGAATGCCACTCCAGTTCTACTCATACTATCAAGATCTAATTACTTAGGACTATAAACTTAACAATAGGTCATATAATATCAAGGTAGATACATGGAATTCATTGCTCAATTAAGCTGTAGCTGCACTCTAGTTCTTCATATATATATATATATATATATATACACACACACACACACACACATATCATATCCAGAGCGGAGCTCTGCTTTGAAATTAACTTGTGAAGTTCGAGTTTTCAGTCACTTTTCGGTTGCATATCCACATCTCGACCGTTCAGTTTTTAGGTACTAGTGTATAGATCATCTCTGCAAATTTTGAGCCAAATTGATGATCGTTAAGATATCTAACTCGCTTAAACCAATGGACGGACTGAATCTGTCAACCTGAACCGTACTAGCTTTAAACCAGTTATCAATGTCTTAACGATCATCAATTTGGCTGAAAATTTGCAGAGATGATCTATACACTAGTACCTAAAAACAGAACGGTCGAGATGTGGATATGCGACTGAAAAGTGACCAAAAACTCGAACTTCACAAATTAATTTCAAAACGGAGCTCCGCTCTGGATAGGATCTGTATGTATATATATATATATATATATATATATATATATATATATATATATAAAGGTCGTTAAACTAGTGGGGGGGGGGGGGGGGGGGGGGGAATGTATAAATTCCTAATGACTATGTCTAGCGTATGTGTACAAGTATACCATAATCTTAACTATAGTACCT
>NW_026908953.1:0-15038 GCF_958449725.1 Rosa rugosa | reverse complement strand
AAGCAATTTTGAAGCTCTTTAGAGGAAATAGAGGAAATGAGGTTTGTATCTTTTGAACGCAATACAACACATGTACTTCTGTAAGGAACTTCATCAGATCAGGAACTAGTATTCAGTTGCTTGAAACTTCACTGTATTTTGTATTGTTCTTTGTCCCTTTATTTCTTAAGTTCATGACATCTGCCAATTGCAAACTGTGATTTCAACACTTGCAGAATGACCACTGATGGTATGTAGTTTGGAGAAATTCTGTGGTGTGGGTTAGTCTAAAATGATTGTTTGTTTAGATCGACATCCATGGGAACATCACTAGAAATGATCATGCATGTTCTTTGATAACTGGAATTTACAGCTGTTACTGTCTTACAAACTACTTGTTTAGCATTGTGCTATGTTTGTATGCGGGTTGTGCACACAACTATTGCAGTAATATGTATAAATTGAATAGCTTTCTTTTCTTTTCCTTTTTTGTTCCGTTTTTGAAATAGAGTTGAATAGCTCTGTAAGTAGAATACTTTAATAGGACTGATTCCGACTTGCAACCGTTGTCTCTACTATTAGATGCAGACTTGCGACTCTTAAATTCAGTGACTCCCCTGTCAACAGAGTCGTAGATGCAGACTCGCGACTCCTAAATTCAGTGACTCCCCTGTCAACAGAGTCGCAGTCTCCTCTCTTGGTGTCTTGCCTGATGCTTTCTGCTTCTTCCTTTTGACCCTAGGCCTTGTTGTAGTTTTGGTGCTCTAGCTTAGCTTTTGCCGGTGTTTCTTTTTCTTAGTATGTTTTGGACTTGGCTTTAAAGTTTTTCTGGGTTGTTTCCCTTTTTCATATTAAATTCATTCTCCCCAAGACAACAATGGATCTGATGCCGTCCTCCAAGGTGGGTTTTCAGTTTAGGCGACTATTTCAACGGGGTTTCAAAGTCTGAATGGAAGTTTATTGTGCAGAATTCATATCAAATGATTAAAAATGAACTAGAAACTCTTAGTTTTTATTGTCAGAACCGAAATCAGAGTCCAAAGAGGTTGAAATTAACTGCCCCCGTTGATCGGTCGCTCCGAAGGAACAGAACCATTGTTTTACCGGTTTCAATTATTCAACTAAGCAAACCAGAAATCATTTATGCTTTTTCTGTTTCCTGATATTGAATGGAGTCTTATTGACAAACTATACTAAGGAGAGATTGAAATTCCAAAATCCAAAGGACCAGGCAAACGTTTCATTTCGCAAAACATTACATGCAAGCAACGCATGATCAAGAAAGTTGACATGATATATCTACTTAGATGGGCCACTGTTATTTACAAAAAGTGAAACAAAATTCTTCCATATGAAGCTAGTACTTCTGATCGATTGCCTGCTAAGAAAAGAAGAACAGAGACTCTGAGGCATCTGCTTTTGTTGTTTGATTAAGCAGCATCGTGCTTGCGAAGCTGTTCCATGGGGAATGAAGGAGCTCTCTTTCTTGCAGTTCTATGCTTTCCCTGTTGGTAGAGGAAACAAACGGGCTATTGGCCCCAATTCGGTCATATGAAAAAGGTCCACCATACTCGTCGTCACTCCCACCTTGTGCTTGGTTCTTTTGTTCTTCTCCATCGGTGCTTTCATCCTCCGAGTAATTCGAGTTCTTCTGAACCAGTTCTCTGAATATAGAAGACTGAAGGAGGAGGCCAAGTGCGGTTGGAGAGGATGACTTGCTGCTTGAGTCGAGAGGGACGTTGCTCCTGGACACTTCTTGCTTTGGCGAGGTCAAGTAGTCAGAGGCAAAAGGGTTTGTGTGTGACAAGGGGGATTCCTCTGTTGGGATGTAGTTGCTGGCCATGAATGGGATATTCTCAGGCTCTGCAACTGTCTCTAATTCTTGAGCTGCTATTGTGCTGTCTACTTTTGGCTTTAACCATCTAATGTAAGAGCTCAAGTCGAAGTTGGTCACAGCATTGATCCCTCTGTACTCAATTGCCGCAATGTCATAGGCGCGAGCTGCTTCCTCTTGGGTGCCTGCAACAAGATAGAGACGCATTGCTAAGTAAGGTGCCTAAATTCTATTCCTTGTGTTTTTTAGTTTCGATTTTGGATGCTGCATGATGTGTTATAAATCAAATTTTGAAATAAGATGACTTACTGTAAGTGCCAAGGTAGAGGTACTTGTTTCCGAAAACTCTTCCGATTCTTGCTTCCCATCTGCCATTATGATGGTGCCTTGCTACTCCTCTGTACTTGGACACACCTCTTGAAAAGCCACTGCTCTTTCTGAAACAAAAGAACAAATAATTTCATCAGGGAAATTTCTCGGTGCAAAAACTCTTTCGACAAAAGAAATTTATATGTATGAATTCTACCTTCTTAAAGAGGCCAGATATTCTTCTTTTGTTACAGATTGCATGATCTCAATTTCGTTCTCATAGTCTGATATCTGTAAACAGCATGAAGGTGTTAGATCAGATTTTTGTACATTAAGGTCATTTAAAAGCGCGCTTTCTTTTGAATTTTTTATGAATAAAGCTCTTATATTATGTAGCTGATGTTTCATACCGGGAAGTTTGTGAAAGTTGAGGTTCCCCAGTACTTGAGTGCAGCTAAATCATAGGCTCTTGCAGCAGACTCTTCTTCATCATATGCCCCTAAAAAAGAAGAAAAAGTTGATTAATAAGTTTCCCTTTCTCTGTGATTCAGTTTGAGTTGGCAATATGTAGCAAAATGTTACTCACCAAGGTAGACTTGTTTCCCTTTCTTCTTCTGTGTTATATTCCAAGAAAGCTTGTCCCACAAGTGAGCTTCAAATCGGCCAGTCCACCTATGTCTGCTGACGCCGCGAAACCTTGAGCTTCTCTTCATTGTGGTAGCTGCAGAAGCGGGATCAGCTGGCTTTTCTGGCAGAGGCAGCTCACTCTTGCTAATGTCAACAGCAACAGCAGCTGGGTCTCTTCGGCGTCTCTTGACACACCGCGCTGCCTGGTTTGCCTCGCGATCAGCGGTGCTCAAGCGGCGCCGCCCAGCTGGGGTCTCTTCATTCTTCACCGTCATCAGCTGCTGATCCATATCTTGTAAGCAGATGAATTTTCTGAACTTCTTCTCCTTTCTGTTAAAACTCAATGCTTGTTCTTCTTTTCTGTGGCTGCCTGAATTGGAAGGATGTTTTGAGCGTATATATAACTTGTGAGCTTGTTTTGTCTTCATGCTGTTTTGTTTTCTGTTGCTACTTGCTACAACTAGTATTATAACAGTAAACAAAGAGGACGATGGTACCGAAGAATTTCAATGTTCACACTGTTTACTATGCCCTACAAGATCCAAAAGTTTTGTGGTTCCATTTGGTTTTGGATCAACTTGGTCATAGGGCCGGTTTGGTCGGTTTAGTCTGGTACTGTATACCATGGGTAAGTTTCATACCATCTCAATCCTAGAAGGGTTTTCTGGACCATGGTAAAAATAGTCCTAGTAATTTACCAACCTTTTCAAAATCTTGGAAATATTTTTGGTTGAGTGGTAGAAATGTCGAATGCATTGATGTATCACTACATTAACTCTCGATCTGTAGGGTAGATCTTTAGAAAGGTAGATCAACTTCATGCACTTAGACTAGCCAGTACCGAAAGTAATACATTGAATCATTAATGTACCTAAGAGAACTTCCTAAGAACAACAAATATTTGAAGGATCCGAACTTGGTCTGTTTTATAAAAATCACCATTCGAGCTCCCTTCGAGTTGTATCTTCTCAAACACCCTTGAATGATGCTCGAACTCCTTGAAAAAATGCTCGACACCCCCTCCAATGGTTCTCTCATGTAACATCCACTTTTTGTGAAATTCAAGAAATCCTTTGGTGTCTAGCTATCTCATAGATGTATCTCTCTTCCTGATGCAACATTTCATGAACTGATATGAAGTAAAAAGAAGAAATGGCATCTCCTTCTACAAGAAAACTACCCTCAAATACAGATAGGTAACAAAATTTCAGTGGCAATTAACTACAACTTTCTAGGCAGCTGGCTTGAAGGTGATGATCAAGACCCAACAAACACAAAAAGATAAAAGCAGAATGCATGCGTGTTCTGACTCTTGGTCTCTGATACTGACTGGCTCTAGTTCATTTCATGGAGATTAAACAACCCATTGATTGTCAATCTGGTACAAGAAAGATCGGGAATGTCCTTGAAGCTTTGTCTCCTATCAATAAAGAAATGGAAAACGGAATGTTTTTCAAGTATAAACAGTTGATATTCCAAGACTTCATTCCATAGGTTTCATCGCAGATTTTGTTGTGTTTATGTCTGGTATTAAACTAATCAGATTCTGGCGCTTTTTGAGGCTGGTATAAAGTTTATTCCCTATACGCTTCTGTAACGACGGTGTTTACTAGAAAATCAGGAATCAGATGCCATAAGTACAACAATTTTCTTGTTGCTTAAGTTATTAAATATTTGCAATACCTACCAATAACAGAAGTGGATATGGACTATTTAAGGGAAGCTGAATTAGTTCCTGCAGGAGTCATTTTTTTCGAGTTCGTGGTACTCTGAGATCCCCATCTTCCCCAAAACCAGTGAGGATTTGATGAGCTTGAGGCTTGAGATCCTGAGGATTTGATGAAGGACTCCATTAAAAAAATGCATGGCTAGTCTTCCTGATCAAGATTCATGACTCCTTGTTTGATTGCAAATGTTGCTGTCTAAAGACTAGTAATCTCTGCTCATCTGGTGTTTAAGAAAATACTTTGTGAATCCATGGATTCACTTTTTACTTCAACTAGTTTTTCTTTTTCATGTTGAGGGAAGGAGATTCAACTCAAACCTCATCCATTATGATGGATAAAAATAGCTAGTTCAAACATAGACTGCATAGTTGATCTTGGTCTGCTCAGACCTGAATATGAGTTGTGACTTCTAATCTCTGTAGACATTAACTAGACAATCAGCTATCTCTGAAATAAGATCTACCTAACATATATCAAAGAAAAAAATCTAACTTAGCTAATAAGAGGATTTCATAACTCCGAGATAAAATATACAAAATTATGAGGGTGGATGCATGGATTAGCCTCACTAAACAAAATCCAACCACTCTCCGACTTCAAACTCTTACTAATTTGTTCAAAATATTTGCAACGTTACTCATGCAAGATTCAAACTAGCATGAATGGATGATACAATGGTCATGAAAAACAAACTTGACTTTTGGTCTTGCAAATGCAAGCCTCCATATATCATTACTAATTTCTTATTCAGAACAGAAAATGAATTCGCTAAAAATGTACCCTTCACACAAACCCAATACATAAGGTTCTACATTTTGTTACATTAATCTCTCCAAAATGTCTTGATAAAGTACTAAACTTTTCTTTTCAAAAAAATAAAAAATTATGAGTAGGGTTTCCCTGAATAGAAAAAAGAAGTAAATAACTAAAATTGGCGCGCTGAGCAAAACGGTGCGTTCCACCCACCGCTTTTTCGTGTATAAAAAATTAAAAATCCCTTTCCTCTTCACACTCCCAACCCCTCATTCTCAAAAACACAAACTCTCCCTCCACTGCCTTCACTCTTCTCTCTCTAATTTTGTTTATGCTCGGAGCCTCCGTTTCCTAGACGGCGAGCCATGACGGAAGGCCATCTCTTCAATAACATCTCTCTCGGCGGCCGCGGCGGCACTGTGAGTCCTTCTCTCATCGATTTTGATTAGCTAAAGCTTGAGTTTCTGGGCCTTCTTTCTTCGATTTCGTTCTCCAAAGACCTTTCGATTCGATGTTGAAACCCTAGCTCTCCAATGTCGGCGGTCTCGGTCAATTTTGCTTCGGTCACTAAAATTAGTGCCGAGACGATGATTTGGGGATTCTGATGTCCTTTTTGGATTTGCCGAAACCCTAATTTGTTGGTTTCTGAAGCTATCTCTGGATTTGGTGTGTTTGTCTGCGGATAAAGTTTTTAGTTGAATTATTATTATTATTTTTGCCCGGGTGGAATCCTAGGGTTTGGGATAGGGAATCGGGGGAACAAGATTGCGTTTTCCTCCTTGTCTCGCTCTTTTGGAACCCTGATTTTATTGGATTAGATAGGTTTCGGACTTTATATTTAGATTTATGCTTTTTCGGATTGTGAATTTGGACATGGTGAATTTGAAAGATAAGACCCATTCCATTCTCTTTGTTCATCATAAAATTGAAACCCTACTTCAAATATGATATTTTCTGTATGTATTTAACTTCTTTTTTTTTTTTTTTTTTTTTTTAGTTCTTTGCTTTATTTAAGTTTTGATTACTAGAGATAAATATATTAGTCTGTGTTTTAGAAAAGAAAAGAAACTGCAAGTTGTTGCATTTTGTGGAGGTTCATAAGTATTGATGGAGTTCTCAAATTCTATGCCTTTGTTTCTGAGAAATGGTCATAAAAGGTTTGAACCACCTCGAGTTGTCTTCCTAGATTATTGAAAGCTATGTATTTCAATTGGTAAAACAGATTTGTTTTTGTTGATGAGCTAGGGGCATATAGTAGGTGAGGAAGTGGAAATCTGTGAGTTTGACTGTTGTAACATTCTTAGTTTGTGATATATGAAACAGAATCCGGGGCAGCTAAAAATACATCTAGGAGGGATTTTTTGGAAGAAACAAGGAGGTGGGAAAGCAATTGAGGTTGATAAGGCGAACATTGTTGGAGTGACATGGATGAAGGTCCCAAAGACAAATCAACTTGGTGTTCGGATTAAAGATGGGTTGTACTATAAATTCATTGGATTTCGAGACCAGGTTAGTGTTCAATCCACCCCTTTGTGTTGTACATTTACATTTAGTGGATGAAGTTTTATGACTGGATTGAGCATTTGCAAAAACTTCCTCACTTATACTTCTCTATGTTTTTGTTTAATATCTGTAAAGATAGTTCTCCGTAAGATGTCAAACTAAGCACAAAAAAACTTGTCCCTCACTTACTAATGGTCAAACCAAGTGTCTGGTTCCATGCATCTGATGCATGTTAGTGGCCCTTTTGATGGGATAAAAATGAGCTCATGCATTATATTGAAAAGAAAAGAAAAGAAAAAGTTGTGCAGGAACGCAAACAACGTGCTAATCTTTCTCTGTTTTTCTATGATTTTGCTGTAGGATGTCACTAGTTTAACCAATTATTTCCAAACTACTTTTGGAATAGTAGCAGAGGAGAAGAAGCTTTCTGTCAGTGGGCGTAACTGGGGAGAAGTTGATTTAAGCGGTTAGTGATATTCTCTTCTATTCAAGTTGCCCAATGCAACTAATCTTCCCACATATTTGATCTTTCTTGCACTCCTTGGCTCTGAGTCACACGTTTCTTGTAAATTTTTTCTATGGTTTTTGGCATGTGGACTCATTGTGTTAAAGTTGGGAATTTCCTTTCAGCTTTGTAGAAGCTTCACTGCAATGTTCTTTTCATTTTCTATTTACTTATATTTTTTCCAGCTTATCATATGTCTTCTTTATTAAAAACACCTTTTGCACCCATTTGTTATTCTGTTGAATGGTTTTGTGAAGTTCTATTTTGAAGTATTAATTGTCTTTCTTCCAGTATGACTCCCTTGATTGCACGACTGGTTTCTAAAAGGCCATAGGCTGCCAACATGTCACTTTGAGTAATTTCCACGTCTTCTATGGCTATTTGCAGATAATATGCTGTCTTTCTTGGTTGACTCCAAGCAAGGATTTGAGGTATCTTTGGCTGATGTCTCACAAACACAGCTTCAGGGGAAAAACGACGTCACCTTAGAGTTTCATGTGGATGACACCACTGGAGCAAACGAGGTTCTCTCTCTCTCTCTCTATATATATATATATATATATATATATATCGTTTATATTCATGTCATTACAGATAATAAGAAGTAAATAAAAGCGCAGCTTTGCATAATTTATATTTCTTAATTACTATTCAGTAACTAGTACGTTCATATCACTACTGGCTTATATCTTTTTTTCCTAATGTTTATTCTATGGTCACAGAAAGATTCTTTGATGGAAGTAACTTTTCACATTCCCAACTCCAACACTCAATTTATGGGTGATGAGAATCGTCCTCCTGCTCAGGTTAGTGTTTTTCTTGTCACTTGATAGAATGTTGTACGTTGTTGTTATTGATCTTGTGATTGATTTACTTATAAATTCTCAATCAATCTTTGTAGGTATTTCGTGACAAAATCATGTCGATGGCAGATGTTGGTGCTGGAGGTGAAGATGCGGTTGTCACATTTGAGAGTATTGCAGTCCTCACACCAAGGTAAGATGTGAATGAGAATATTAGAGATACTGCACTTGCAGCACCATTGGGCAAGAACATGCACCATCTGCATTTATTATATTATAGTTTTAAGTTGCAGTCCTCACACCAAGTTAAGATGTGAATGAGAATATTAGAGATACTGCACTTGCAGCACCATTGGGCAAGAACATGCACCATCTGCATTTATTATATTATAGTTCTAAGTCCTGGTGCTTCCATTTCTTTCCATTTATGGTGTCACACTAATATAACTACTTGCCTAACGTAGGGGTCGCTACAATGTTGAACTTCATCTTTCATTCTTGCGGTTGCAAGGGCAGGCTAATGATTTCAAAATTCAGTACAGCAGTGTTGTTCGCCTCTTTCTCCTTCCTAAGGTTTATTCATATCTTGGGCACTAATATTTAGTTCTTCACATGTTTCTTCTTCCTGATGGCTTTGCCTACATACTTGTCTATGTAAATGACATTATTTCATGCACTTTAGTTAGTTCTTTTTTCAATGGCTGAAAGGACTATCAACATGACAATCATTTCATTCGTAGAACATATGGCCTTGATGAGATTTCATAAGCGCTTCTTCTTTGTTTGTGCAGTCTAACCAGCCACATACCTTTGTTGTTGTTACTCTTGATCCGCCTATCCGTAAAGGACAAACACTGTATCCACACATTGTTTTGCAGGTATTGTTTGTTTCATTTCCTTGACAATCCTAATTTCCATAGTTGCTTTCTTCCTATCAAATAACAATGCTGATTATTGTTTCTTTTCATTGACTTATTCCTCTATCTTGTGAAGTTTGAAACTGAATATGTAGTTGAAAGTGAACTGGCAATAAGCGATGACCTTTTAAACGGCAAGTACAAAGACAAGTTAGAACCAACTTATAAGGTAATAGTTCATACCTGTCCCCAAAGATTGCAATGCAATAGACAGTTGTTTCATTTGTTTAGTAGTGAGAGCGCTAGATGACATGAGCTACAATGAATAACTTTTGCTTTCAATAACAGGGACTAATTCATGATGTGTTCACCAAAATACTGCATGGATTGTCTGGTGCCAAAATTACTAAACCAGGGAAGTTTCGCAGCTGTCAAGATGGTTATGCTGTGAAGTCTTCACTGAAAGCTGAAGACGGAGTTCTATATCCTCTGGAAAAGAGCTTCTTTTTCCTACCTAAACCTCCTACCCTTATTACTCATGATGTGGTAAGAATTTCCATCCAATATATTGCTTTTTGTCAAGAATCCTGGTTAATATTACTTGGAACCTCACCTTTTTTTCTTATTATTGTTTGTTACTAGATTGACTATGTGGAATTTGAGAGGCATGGTGCTGGAGGCTCAAATATGCATTATTTTGATCTTCTTATCAGACTTAAAAGTGAGCAAGAACATCTGTTTAGAAACATTCAGAGGAATGAATATCACACTCTTTTTGACTTCATCAGGTTGGTATGAGTACCAAAATTATTTTTCCTTAGCACCTCATTGCATTGTTGGTATACAAATCTTTAAACATTTTGCCTCTCCTTCAGTTTAAAGGGTATCAAAATCATGAACTTAGGAGATGCTCAAGTAACAGATGGTGTGTCTCCTCTTCTTGAAGAGGCAGATGATGATGCTGTTGTTGACCCACATCTTGTTCGCGTAAAGAATGAAGCTGGTGAGGAAGATAGTGATGAAGAGGTAAAGTTTTTTCTTATCTTAATTTATTTTCTTTTACACGTCCAAAAAAAAAAAAATTATTTTCTTTTAAATCTTCTCTGTGGATTGGAATCATTGGATGATAGTGATGAAGAGTTGAAGCTTTTTTCTTATATTATTTTCTTTTAATTCTTCTCTTTGGATTGGATGCGCTAATATTGCCGTTTGGGTTTAACTTTACAGAATTAAATTGTAAAATGCTTGAACTTTTACTGTAAGACACTTGTTTTCAACTCTTGCAAGTGTAAAAGTGCTTTCTATAGTTTTACACAAAAATATGCATTAGAACCAGCTTGTGTATGTTTATCAAGAAAGTTTTGCGTATTTTGTATTTTCATGACTGTTATCCCTGGGTGATTTTACTCTGGGTGTCATTAGTCTTAGTGTTATTTATTTATTTTATTTTTTTTTGTGCATGTTTGCAAGTACCCTTTTGTCCACCTGTCAATCTGGTGTCGTTTCCATGCTATTTTTGAATGTCGTGATAATTCAGTCCAAGCTTGTTAAACATGATGAACTTGGCAGGATGAAGATTTTGTTATTGAGAAGGATGATGGAGGTTCTCCAACTGATGATTCTGGGGGCGAAGATTCTGATGCTAGTGAAAGTGGAGGCGAGAAAGAGGCAAGTGATTTTTATCACATGTGAATTTGCTTATTGTTATCATACAATCTATTCTCACATTGCATGAACTGCCAATTTTAGAAGCCTGCTAAAAAGGAGCCCAGAAAAGAACCTTCAACTTCAAAGGTGCCATCTTCCAAGAAAAAATCCAAAGAGGTCGATGAAGATGGTCCAAAGAAGAAAAAACAGAAAAAGAAGAAGGATCCAAATGCACCAAAAAGAGCGATGGCTGCTTTTATGTTCTTCTCACAGATGGAGAGAGAGGTGGGTTTGGTTTGGTTTGGCAAGATGCTTTTGTAAATGGTTCGGGTTTTCTGTTGATGTGATTTTACACCATCTGCCACCCACCCTATTTTGCCGTAACCAACACTAAAGTGGATTGATTTATCTCTATTAATACTTGATAGTTTGCTTATCTTTACTTGCATTGACCACAGAATGTGAAGAAAACCAACCCCGGGATTGCATTTACGGATGTGGGAAGAGTGCTTGGGGACAAGTGGAATAAGATGTCAGGTATATATGATTAATTGTTGTTTAAACTTGATGAGTTCTGCTGATTATAACATTTACTGTCCACCTTGCAGCGGAGGAGAAAGAACCATATGAAGCAAAGGCCCGTCAAGATAAATTACGCTACAAGGATGAAATTAGTGGCTACAACAAGAGTAACACCCCCCAACCCATGAATGTGGATTCAGGGAATGAATCTGACAGCGAATAGATTTGAAGTAGAATCAAATCAGCCAGCTATATTTTGTTCAAGTGGTATACTTAACGTGTATGGTAGATTTTTGTTTACCTCTTGTATTATGAACATACCATGTTTCGATTTACACTAGTTTGCTTATAAATCTAGTTTTAGTGCTTGAAGACAGCAATTGCTAAGCCAGTGTTTGGATCTCCCTCAATTTGGTGGGACATCAAAATCCCACGCCTAAAATGCCTTGTTTGGCAAATTTTGAGATAGGGGTTTCAAAAACTGGGATTTTGGGAGGGATCCAGAGGGCTTTTGTTTAAGAGACGCTCCATCTCCAAGTTCCGCCTATACAGGCGTTACTTTGATATCCCAACCAGAAGCAAAGCGTCTCCACCATGCTCTTCACTGTCATTGGTGCACCACAACCCATGCCGTCTCCGGTCCTGAAAACTCATTTCCACCATGCTCTTCACTCTGCCGGAATTTGGACTGCCGAAACACTTTGATTTGGAATTCCCAGACTGATTCTTGATCAATAGCCATCACTAGTGGAATCTAGAACAAATAGAGAGGATTTGAGAACAAAAACCCTTTTCTTTTTTATCAAATTCTCGCTTAGTTTTGTGGCTAGGCAAAACCCTAAACTTTTCAACTCTGTAACATATAACAACCTATAAAACATCATAAATTAGATCCTTTATACTATTTTCTTAATAGTTTCTGCTATAGCCACTGCTATATCCATTTCTTTCCTTTTACTTTTAGCCGAATTCTTCTCTTTCTTTCATTGAAAAAAAAATAAAAAAAATATTCAAACTCATATTTCAAGACATGTACTGATTGTTTATTTTAGTTTAGATAATGGGGAATTGGATTCCCTCCGCCATTACCTTGTGCGGGTTCAAGTCATATTGTATTAGTTGCAATGTACGTTAATAGTAAAAGATGAACATATATATTAGTAATAGTACAACTTAATATCGACATTGAATAATTCAATTTATAATCACAGAGAAGAGAACATAAACCTTTCAAGGGGCGGGAGTGCGTTGCAAACATCACAACCCCCATTTTGGCAACTCTTCAACTAATTTAGGGGTACTGCAAGACTGTAGACACATCCCTTTACAGCAGCCTGCAGTCCCCATACTATATTGTTAACATTCCTTACCAACCTTGCATCCAAGAGTACCCGCAAAGCGTGTGAGCCTCCTCACAAATGTGCCTGGCTTTGCCTTCATCATGTCATGGCGGCTGAACTCTCCGCCCGTTCTCGGCACTCCAGATTCGCGGAAGTAGGCTCCGTTCTCCATTATATCACCTTCCGATCTCCATTGCCATGTCATCCACACATCCTCGGTTGCGTAGTTCCTGTTTGTGATCTCCTTTGCTGCAGGGTTTGGTGGGGCGACGTAGCGGTTGCCCTGGCTGATGATGGTTGGGTGTGAGCTGCCTCCGATGGCGTACATGAGCCAGTGGGTGTAGTCGTTGTTCACAACGTGGAAGAAGCCGTGTCTGCACCTTGGCATTCTCTGGATCAAGCCCTTCCCGAAGTGGTTGAACGCCACCGTGATTTGCATGATCTTGTCGCCTTCAAATATATCGCTTGCTCCGAAAAGCATCACCTGCATGCATGCATACGTACGTTAATTTTAGACATAAGCCAAAGCAGTCGACACTAAAAAAGTTATAAAAAAAAGACGAAGTCGAGGGAATATTAAATTACGTACGTCGTTATGGTGAGTGAAGTGGCAGTTGGAGATGGTAACGGCGGTGGATCCCTGGATGACGTCGATGAGCCCATCGTAGCAGTTCCACATGGAGAGATGGTCGAGCCAGATGTGAGAGGATCCAAAGACGGAGATACCATCTCCATCACTTTGGGTCCTAAGTCCAATGTGGTCCAATGAGTCTCTGATCAGGCCACCTCCGACCGACACAATGTCGTGGATGTGAAGGCCGTGGATTATCACATTCTGGATGAACTGCAGGGTGATTCCGGCACCGTGGGCGATGTGAACGTTGGCGCCACGGCCGTCGATGGTCTTGTGGCTGGTCACAAGTAGCTCCTTATTCAACTTGATGGTCATGCTGTGTTTGAAGATGATCCAAAGTGGGCCAGTTTGGATCACGGCGTGGCGGAGAGTTCCTGGCTTGGGATTTGCCATGTCGTCGTCGGAGGAATCGGTGATGACGTAGATGGGACCGCGCTTTCCTCCGCGGGTCCTGTGCCCGAACCCTTTCACGCAACCGGCGAGCTGCTTCCGGTTCTTGGACCATTCTCTATTGCACCTCCAGCACCGGTCAATAGGGTTTGTGGCCGTGCATGGGCCTTTGTACTTATGCCCAAGATGCCTCCTTGTGGTGTTGGTCCCTTCCAACGTCCTGCATTACAAACAGTGACGGAGCCAGAAATTTAATATAGGTGAGACATGCGGTTCAGACACCTTTTGTAAAACATTAGTACTAGTAAAGCTCAATTTATATTAAAGAAAACGGCGATAGAATGTTCGTACGTTTCAACATCTTGAAGTAGGTCATCTGCAACTGCTTCGGGGTTGGGTTGATAGGCCTGGAGGGCAGCTACCTCGGCCTGATGCGCCCGCTCCTTAAGGACAGGATCGAACACCGCAATTGTGCTATTGTCGGAATCTGCGCCCGCTTTTAGGCATGGAAGTATTACGCAGAATGAGCACATAAACAGCACTAAACTGACCTTCATTGACGCCATTGGGGTTCTTACCTACAATATGCCCTCTTCTATCTTGCTAGTTCTTATTTCTTAGGACACTTTGAACAAGTTCTTCTGTTTTATATATTTTTATTTTATTTTTTATTAATGGTCAAGGTCTAGCTATTAGAGATCGATCTGATTGAGCCCGGATAGACCTTGCCAGCCTAAAAAGGTTATGAAGAGAAATGGTGTGATACTGTAGTACTACTAACTATTAGTATAGCCTGGCCAATGTCGATGAATGAAAGCATATGTTTATATAAGCAACTCAAGGCATGGCTCTTCTGAAAATAGATGCGTATAAGGTGGAGAACCATGTAGTTCAAAATTAGCTCCAACTGTTAATTTTCTAGATGTTCTTGTATGAAATGTGAGGAAATTAACTAATTAAGGGTCATTGGGACTTCACCGCCACTCATTAGCTCAACCTTATTTGGTTAATTAGGTTCAAGTGCTTAATTAGCACAGGAATTCTATGGCTTAGTTATAACCAAATTTTGCCGTTCATTCTTTGAAAATATATGAAATGAGTAAAATACGTACATGGCACAGGAAATACGTGATCTAGCATTGGAACTTAAGGCCGAAAAGAAGTTTGGTTTGCACCAATTCTTAGTATTTTATTTATATTTAAAGGAAATGAGTGATTCATACTTTAGATCTCTATTTGTATTTGTATTTTGTATAAGAGAAAGACTTTAATTATACCAAATGTTAGTTAGACTTCGTCTATGGTACACTAATGTACCGATATATTAAGTAAATTAGCTTGACAGAGGTAGACTAGCTCAAGATTAAGTCAAGCTAGTCTACTTATGCATAGAGTTAGCTAGTCTATATTTGTATCTAATCTAATCTACTTGATGTATTGGTACAATAATATACCGTAGAATTTTCCTGTTAATTTATGACCAATTCTTAAATATTAACAAAGGGTTAGCATCACATGAGGTAGACCATGTTATTTCAATCGGATACTTTGGGGTTCAACCGAAGAACCCTCACTTAATTTTGTTTACCATATATATATATATATATA
>NW_026908951.1:0-20612 GCF_958449725.1 Rosa rugosa | reverse complement strand
CAATTTAGCTGAAATTTTGCAGAGATGATCTATATATTAGTACCTAAAAACTGAACGGTCGAGATGTAGATATGCGACCTAAAAGTGACCCTAAACTCCAACCTCGCACTTTAATTTCAGAGCGAGGCCTCGCTCTGGATAGGATCTGTATATATATATATATATATATATATATATATATATATATATATATATTCGCATTCTGAAGAGGACATTCATGAAATTATAATTTTGCGGACTGAAGAACATCAGCCGTTGGATGGCACAAATAACATCCAATGGTTCTTCTCGGTCACATGCAAGTCGAGTTATATCCACTTCTTTTGTTTCTGTAAAGGGCTAAATACTGGTTACTACCCTGTAGTTTGGGTTCAAAATCAATTCAGTCCCTGGATTTCCAATTTCATCAAAAACACCCCTGCACTATCATTTCTCGTCCAATAGGTCATTCCGTCCATCTTCCGTCAAATGGAATCGTTAAATTGCTGACGTGGCATGCCAACTCAGCTCTTGTAGGCCCCACATGGAAAGTAAAATTACACAATTGTCCTTTCCTCTCTTCTAACCTAGATTTCAATCTGATTCTCGATTATAAGACATTTCTCCATAAACACAGTTGCATAGAAAAACTTGGCCCATCCCTCACGCCTTTTTCCCTAATTTGTTCTTGAAATAATCAGCGTAACTTGACTCTAATTCATAGAAGCTATTCACCAACACCCCAAAGCTCTTATCCTCCAATTACCCAAACTTATCAGGCCCAGATTTATTTCTGGAGAAAATGGAGAACAAAGAGAGTCGAAGAAAGATGGCAACTATGCAACTCCTCACTACAGATTTCAATTTGATTAAAGATTCTTCTCAAACCCTCTCTAACCTCAAAATTTCAGAACTAGGTAAAACTGGGATATAACAAATTACAAACAACGATTACCAAATAGAGGCTGATACGATTTTGAGAAGAAAGTGACCTATTGCAGTGAGTATCTGGGGTGGGAATGTGAACGAGATCGGAGGAGAGAGAAGGTAGGTGATCGCAGGATGTCTGGGCCTCGACCCAACCCGATTCAGCTTCATATAACAAGTCTAAGTCGTCTTCTACATGGTATCTAAACTTCACCATCTCTCTTCATTAAACCCTTTGTATCGTGGGGTTTCTGGATTAATCTGATTATGAGTGTTTGTTGGGTTAGGTTTGTATTGGGGACTATAGAACGAAGGTTTAGAATTATACCTTTGTCGAAACTTGTCTTCATTCAAGTCTCCACAATGTCATCTTAGAGCAACCGGCATATCAGATGAACAATTATTGCAAAAACAGCTCTTCTATGACCCAAGCTTCACAAGCTTCTAATCTGTTACCATTCTAACAATAGACGACTTTGACACGAAGACGAGGTGAATTTCTTTCCCTAAGCACAGTCACCAAACCTTGAATTTCTCTAATTCTGCAATCCTCTGTTATTGACCAAAACCAGCCATTAGTTTACATTCATAGACTATGAACAAGGTCAGCAAGGACCAACCAAATCCCAAAAATGGTCACTGAGAAAAATGAACAGTGGTAATCGGGATTTGCCCAGAATTCCAAATCTTTAATCCTCGACTAAAATTCATGTTTAAGCACAGAAACGTAGAGGACTTATTAAGTAGACGAAGATGCTTAACTTGTTTACCACAAACGATGACCGGAATTGTTGGAGGATGCATAAAAGTCGCCAAGAACAATGAACTCCGACTTCACCCAAAACACCAATTTGGTAAACAACAAGAAAAATTAGAAAATCTGTTCAGTACTTTTAATGCACTAAGTTTTCCATTGGTTTTCATCAACAACACCATTAACAAAGAAAAAACTGGAAATCTGTTTGGTTTCAAAGAAAATGCAAGGTTTCCAATTAGTATCAATACCAAATGTAAATCAAACCCAAAAGTGCTTAATATATTAGCTAAAAATCTAAACAAACAGAGTAAATGAATAAACTATTCAAGCTAAGGGACGGTAATACTCAGTACTTAAATAAACCATTCATTTGATTTCCAAACATGTCTGCAATCTAGCACTTCTTACCTCCAAAGCCATGTCTTCGGTGGTTACATCATTGTTTTCATCATAACCTAACTTACCAGCTACTTCTGCTAGGACAAGGAAGATATGTTAGAACCAATGAGGATATATAAATAATCTATTAAATAGTTGCTAACAAGACAAATTTAAGGGAATATATCAGAGATTCAAAAGAAGTGTCAATTTTCATGAAAGCAGCTACCTGAGAGCATTTATTTTTTTATTGACTTCAAATTAAATGGTAGAGTCTATGTACTTCCTTCTGAGAAAGAAGCTGGTTCTATATAATTACAAGTTCAAGGAGAAAGAGATGACCTCTGTATAAGATACAGAAGTAGATAGATTGTATGCAGAGAACTGAGTTTGATCTTCGACCACACCCCTGGTCACAATGTCTAAAGGTACGTCAATATATATCATGATCCCATGTCTTAAAAGAGCCCTACATATGTACTGAAACAAGTCAGAACTACACAACTAATATCAACTAGGATAAATGGAATGATATATCAAAAAATGAGATGGAGTTCCATTAGTTGAACTCTGATAGCGTCTAGCATTTGAAAAAGAAAATGTTACAAATGGAGTGCCAAATAATCTACAAACACCTTCAGGACTTTTTTTGTGAGGCATTTTCACAAACACCTTTCGTGCATTCTTCAAGTTTCTCCACCAGCCTCTTATCTCTTTCCCAAGATCCGGCTTGTACTGGAGATTCAAATCCAACTCCGAAACCGGCTTCTCGGGAAATAAATCCGGCGGAAGTGCCCACACCTTCTTCTTCGCCGGCAACGAATAGGTGGAGACGGCGAAGGTGGCTGGAGTTGGGTCAGGGAGAATGGGCCGGTCCGTAGAAGACTAGGTTCTGGCGTGGGAAAAGAAAAAACAGAGTGGGAAGTTCAATTGTTGGTCGAAAATATTAGAGCAACTCCAACAGCTTCCCTATAATTTTTGTATTATAGGGAAGCAAAAGTCAAAGTTTTAGCTATTTTTTCTTCTTCAACTCCAACAGATTCCCTATTTTACAGCAATCTTTAAAATCTCCATAATTCTTCCTTAAAGTTTAGAGATTGCTGTAAATTTAGGGAATTTAATTTTCTCTCTCCTCATTATCTCTAAAATAGCTGTTGGAGCAAAAGAGGCTCATTCTTCCCTAAAATAGAGTAAAATCAACATATGGAGAAACTGTTGGAGTTGCTCTTAGCGGGCGGGCTCTTAAAATTTGGTTACATTTAAGGCGCACCTGAAAAGCATGTCGTAAAAAACTAGAAATTAAAGTTTTGTATGACACGTGTATACGAAGACGCCGTAAAAGATTTTTCTTTTATTTACGGCGCACATGAGAAGTATGCAGTAAAAGATAAAAAAGAAAAGTCTTTTACGGTGCACAAAAAAGCAAGGTGTAAATATAATATGTCATTTACGACACACACACACGCCGTAAATGACACTCTTTTGAGCGTAGTAAAAGACAAGTTTTCTGGTAGTTTAAAAAAATGTAATCAGTTAGATAAAATTAAAACAAACATTATGCTAATCAAATGGTTAAACGTTTTTCAATTTGGCTAATTTTTTGTAGAATTCATATGTATGTAGGTACACTATGCCAAAAAAGCTATCAGACAACAGAGTTCAGACGACAGAATGGTCAATTTCTGTCGTCTGAGTGTTTCAGACTAAACTCAGACGACACATAAATTAAATGTGTTGTCTGAATACAATGAGAAACCATGCTTGTTTCATTTTGAAGATATGGTCAGACTCAAACGACACTTAAATGTCGTCTGAAAAGATGAAAATTTCTTAGCAGAAAGTTTAGATTTCCCTCTAATAAGATTAAATATTTTCCCTCCCAAATGCCCAAACCCTATCGGTGACTAGTCAATGGAAAACTATTCAGACAACAGAGCCAAGAAATTCTGTTGTTTGAATAAGGTGAGTTTGACTTTTTTTATTTTAAGTCTGTTTTGACATAGCACAAAACCTAGCTTCGTGGTTTTCATTCCCACAAACACTACCTCTGTCTAAGACTCTCTTAGCAACCAGAAACTCGAAGCTCACAGCATCTGGAGGAAAACTTAGCCATCTATACCTCTCAAAAATCGGCCATATCTCAAATCTAAGAATCCTTACCCAAAACGCGAAGAGAGGTGAGAGAACCCTATTTTCTGGGTTGCAAGTCAAAACGCGAAACGCTCCGTCACTCTCTCTTCTGGGTTTTGTCGCTCCGTCGCTCTCTCTCTCTTTTCTACACTCTCCGTCGGCCAGTCGCTCTCTCACTATTCGACAGGCTCTCTCTAGATCAGTCGATTGACTCGATTCTCAGTCTCTCTCCGGCCAGCTCTTTAGCTCTCCAGCTCGGAGGTAAACTCGATTCTCAGTCTTTCTGGGTTTTAGTCTCACAATCTCACAATTTCTGGGTTCACACTTTTCAGGGCTTTCTAGGTTTGATTTTGGGCTGGATTTCTGGGTTTGATTTTGGGTTGGGTTTCTGGGTTCAAGGCTTCAAGGCTTCAAGCTCGGTGATTCTTCAACCTCGAAGCTTGGTGATTCTTCATTCTTCAAGCTCGATTTCTGGGTTCAAGTGGTGATTCTTCAAGCTCGATTTCTGGGTTTTGGATTCGGTGTTTCTGCAAGCTCGGTGAGTCTTGTTAAGTGGCTGGGCATTGAGTGATTTCACTGATTTGAGTCATAATTGAAGTGATTCTGGCCTTCTGCAAGCTCGGTGTAGTTGTGTATCTCATAGTCAAGCTTTGGATTTTGGACTGTGGTGTTCTGATTCATGATTGTTGGAGCTGTTTTAGACTTTGCTTACTGCATTGTTTTGAGATGATGATATTTGTCCTCTGTATCTATTTTGGATGGGAATTGAATTAGTTGATTAATTGAATTGCATCTGTTTTGGCCTCTGTGAATGGGAATTGTATCAATTGATTCATCTATTTTGCATGATTAGTGATTGATTACTGCCTCTGCTCAGTTTTTAATTATGCTCTATTATGGACTTTTTGAGTTTTTGGTAATTCATTTAAGTTTTGAATTAGGCTAAGTTTTGGTAAACTGAATTGCATATATAGAAATGGTCAAATGGCTGATTTTGTTTTTGTTTTTCATAGAAATGGTCAATTGCATATATTGAATTAGGCTCAGTTTTTGTTTTTCATTCCCATTTGTTTTTCATCTCTAAGTTTGGTGTGGAGGGTTTCATTCCCATTTGTTTTTCATCTCTAAGTTTCACTATGTTATATTCTGACTAGTAAGAGTTAGCAATTGCTCACTGAACCTTGTTCTAATTTATCCTGGCACTTGTTCTTGAGGGTTTGGGCTTTCTTCTAATATGGCTCTTTAGTTGAAAGATATTGAAATTTGACATTGAGTGATAGAATTATTCTATATATAAAGGATGAATGTTACTGTTACACTGTTGCTAAGAGTTGGAAAAGCCATTTTTATCCTCCACTGTTGGAGAAGAATATCAAGTTGCTAGAAAAGTCGTTTTCCTTGCTTTTGTTAGTGCTGAGAAAAGTTGTTTTCCTTGCTTATTTCAGTGCAGGTTTATAGGTTGTGAGTGAGACAGTGAGTTGCATTACCGAAAGAAGAGAGAAGCAACAAAAGAGAGAGATAGAAGAGAAAAGAAAGACGAACAGAATAGAGGAAAAGAGGACATCTCGGCGACAAGGTATTTCTGAGAATCGGATTTGTGGTTTTCTCAGTGTTGGATAGGCATAACGATCGGGGCAGGAATTGGAAAAAACCCAAAGAAGAGAGAAGAAAGAAAATAGAGATAGAATAGAGGAAAGGTGAAGATCTGGGCAAAAAAAAGTAAAAAACCGAAAGAAGAGAGAAGAAAGAAAAGAGGGATACAAGACAACCCATTGCAAAGCCGATCTGTCCTCTTTGGGAAGCCTCCATCCGAATCAAGGTTCAACTGACCTCAGAGTCGGTGATCAAGATCAAGAACAAGAACAGTGAGAACTTGGTGAGACTTTAGTTCTTTCAAATCGATGTCAACATCATCGTTATTATTCATCTATTAGTCATATACCCAAACTGATTTCGTTGAAATTCTTCTTCTATGATTTGCAGTCTCCATCAAAGTCCAAGCAATCAAATAGAAAAAAGGAGGATGGGTCACTTTCAGTTTTTTTTTCTGCAAAAGGTAGACATCAATATTTTGATTCGTGATTAGCTTCCGAAACGCAAGTTCTCATTCTATTCACCAACAAAGGTATTGCTTTTTTTCTTCTTGCTTTACTCATTCTGTAATGAGATGGGTTTTTTTTGTTGTGGTTGGTTTTGAATGGATATGGGTTTTGATGTTTTAGGGGTATTATTTGTGGCGGAGTTCGCGTCTTCGTTTTTTTGCTGCACAGAAACAGGTAGATCTGGAACTGGTCTACAGTGTTAGAGTAATGGTCTTCTGTTTGAAATTGAATTCTCTCTACTGATTTTGCTGGTTTTCTGTTAAGGGAAAGAGATACGTTGAGTCTGCAACTCTGATCGTGACTCTTTGACAGCCTGTCAGCTTTGTCTTCATCGATACCGCGAAGGTAAAATTTCAATTTCGGTATCATATAAATCTAGCATCTTTGACTGTCAGTGTATGTTTGGAATGAATTGAAATCGGTATCATATAAATCTAGCATTTCTGTGGAGATTCAAAATTTGTGTCGAATTGAAATTGGAGTATACGTTTGATGTGTTATATATTTTGGATTTTGTTGAGTTTGGTCAGTTTAAATAAGTCCAATTTAATTCCCTTTTTGTGACTTCATCAGGAACATGATTCATAGACAGATAATTATCATCAGAGTTTTGTGTAGGTTTGAGGGTTTTCTTATATTGTTCAGCTTTGGATAAATTAAGTGCATTTGAAATTTATTGCATATTTTTATTGTTATATTAAAGGGTTTTTTTTAGTTATGGTTTCTATTGTTTATAACTTGCATTTATGTTTTTTATTTAGTTTTGACTCATTAATAAACACGTCTTCCTTTTGTGATTGTGGATGTTGGTCATTATCTTGCCCGATTCTTATCGTCATTTCTATTTGTTTTGTGGTAGTTTTCAGAACTGGAAGGGGTACTTTATCTGCTTTCAACGTGCTAGCAACAATGGCTCGGTTTTGCTGGTAGTTGATCGTTTGGCGGTAAACAGGTCTTTTTCAGCTTTCTCTCATCTGTGTTTGGCTTCTTATTTTTTGAGAAACCTTCACAAGTACAGACTTCCTTCTGCTTATATTATTATGCAAATGGAAGCTTAATGTTGAAAGCACCTTAACGATGAAAACTGTGTGATTGAATTGTGATGCTAACAATGAAAACTGATTAGACATGACTAAAAATGGGTGAAGGTCATATTTTCAAGCTTTCCTTGGCTTTTCAGTTCAGATATTATTGGAGTGGTATTCTTCTGTTTTGACTGTGAGCAGACAGTACTATTTTGTTTTTTTTTTTTTCGAAACTTCATTTGCTTTTGTGTTGTGGTTAGTTATTTTGAAGGAGGTGTTTCTACAGATTTATTAATGTAATATCTGACTATTAACAAATTAGATAATGGCGATTAATGAAAAGAAGTCTGTTTCTCACATAATGGTGACTGATGACAAAAATTGAATTCGTTCTTACCCTCTGATTTCTTCATGCATTTGGTATGTCAAGTGGAGCTAATTTTTGAGGGCGCATCGATCACTAATTTTTTATGGTTAAGTAAGAGTAAAAATTTTTTGTGAGGTATGATTTATTATTATTATTATTATTATTTGGTTTTTCAATGTTAGAACTAAATTGTGCAGTCAAATTTTAAGTAAAGCTTTTCAATAAGGATTGCAGTAAATATTGCAAGAGAGGGTATAAATATTGCAAGAGAAATTAGCATTAGTCAGCCTTTTCTTATTCGTTCCTTATACTGCTGATTTTTAATTATGAGAATGATTTAACAAAAGATTTGGTAATTTTGTTAATTGAAAAGCTTGATAAAGATTGGCTTTCTATTTTATTAGACCTAATAAAACGTATTTTCTTTAGGGATTTTGTTGTTCGCCCAACACAGAGGGACGAGACGAAACAAAAGAGAGAGAGAGAGAGGAGAACAGGCAAGAACGAAAAGAAGGAGAAGAGAGAGACGGGAAGCTCTTGCTTAGATTGGTAAGATTTTGGTTTAGTAGAGTCAATACCAACATACTTTAAACTGATTTCCTTGAATTAGTTATTTGTATGCAGTTTTCTAGCTGTCCTAATCGGACTTTCTTTTGCAGTTGAGGGTTTTGTTTTCTTCTTTATCGTTAACAGTTAAGTATATATTGCTTGAATTAGTTATATGTATTCATTTAAGAAGCATTCTTGCTTACATGTATGTTTTGACATGTCTCAGGAGTGACGAACTCAGTTTATCATGGGGCTTTGCAATTCAGGTTTGAGCATATAAGCTTGGTGTCTATTGGCTTGCTGGTGAAGTTTTCAGGGGCTTAAAATTTATCAGGTATATATGAAGCTATATTGTATGCTACTTGGGTGCTGAGAAGTGAAAATTACAAAATACGAAAACTTTTTTATAGTCTTATGTACAATTGCATGTTTACAGGGTCTCGAACTTGATATTGACCGGTTTGATCTCCAGAAAGTAAAATTACCGGCCAGGTAAATATATTTTTTTTTGCCTCTTCTATATATATTCTTCCACAATCTGATTTTAGTCTTAATATAGTTATTGATCGTAGGTTGGTAAACATGAACATGAAATCCCTATATTTTGGTAACAGATGGATTCAAGTTGAGAACTTGAGATCTAAACATGGTCTTTGATCTTTCATTCTTTCATATAATGCAGTTCAAGCTTGATATGCTGGACTGTTTGAAGAAAGGTATGTTATATATGTTAACCTTATTCCATATTCCCATTGCAGTTGTCAAAATGTTTTCTTGATTATTGTGTCTTACTGCAAGTAATATAGTTTGGTTTTTTATTACGTCCTTCATAAACCAAAGAGCAACATTTTTTTAATCAAATGTACAATTTCCCTCGCTACTTTTGCTACCAAAAGTGAAAAGCTTTTCCAGAAGATTCATTCTACCGGCTTAGACAAAGTAACCAAAAGAAATGCATTTGCTTGAGAGAAGAAAAGTGTTTCATTGAGTGCCTTTGAATTTTTTATTTTTTGGTAATGGTTTTTCAATTTCATGCTAGGATATGTCTGCTGGAGCAAAGGACAACTTCCAAAACCAGTTTTGGGCTGGAAACCAAGATAGTGGCAGCATCCATTCCTTTTATGATGTCGCTGCTAATCCAGATTCGTATGGCAAAGGCACCAGATTTTTGAGACAAGTAGAACAATGTATAATGTAGTTTTACTATATCTAATGTATCTATAACGTAATTTCGATGTAAATTCAACCATATCAATAGTATACCCGCAGCACCGCGCGGGCATTTTGCCTAATAGGAATATAAATGTGACATTTGAAATACCATGCAACCACTAAATCAAAGTCAAAATATGTTGTTGGAGCTACTTAAGAACAACAGAATTTAGGAAAAATCTATTGTTATATTCCCACTCAAACAACAGAAAATTGTGGTCTCACAATCAAAACAAAGACAAAAATATATAAACTTCTGTTGACTCAAAATAAAAACAACGACATATAATTGTATTTTAAATGAATGTACAACAACAAATAATTGTTTTGTGTTAGTAGTTTAACTAACAGTTAACTGTTAGTTATTTTCCCACTCAAACAACAGAAAACTGTGGCCTTACAATAAAAACAACGACAAAAATATATAAATTTTCGTTGACACAAGACAAAAACAACAACATATAATTGTATCTTAAATGAATGTACAACAACAAATAATTGTTTTGTGTTGGTAGTTTAAATAACAGTTAATTGTTATTAGAATACGAAACAAACAACAGAAAACTGCTGTTGTAAGTCATTATAAATAACAGATAACTGTTGTCTGAATTCTCTAACAGACAACAGATGACTTGAAAACCTTCTGTCGTCTGATAAATAAGACGACAGAGGAAATCTGTCGTCTGATGCCCCAAGAGACGGCACCGTACTAGACAACAGAAATTTTTTTATCAGACGACAGATCTCCTCTGTCATCTGATTGCTTTTTTGGCATAGTGGTAACTAGGGAATGAGTGGTTGTGATTATTAAAATACATCCTAAAATTAAAAATATTTTCACTTTTCAAGTTTAAGAAGGTCCTCTCCTCGTCCTCCCTTTCAAAAAAACAGAAGGTCCTCTCTTATCCTCCCTCTCTATATATATAAATGAGTAAATTACCCAATGATTTATACTCAATGAAGAAGTTACAGAATTTGAAAGGTAGATGATAAACTAAATTGATGAATCTCAAAAGTGAAGGCTTCGTCAGTAAAATGATAAAATCAAATTGAAATTTCATAATAAGAGTATAAATTTGCCCATTCTGATGCATCATGTAATCCAGGACATAAAACCCTTAATTTTGTACCTGTAAGTCCACTAAATGATAGATATGTCCTTTGATGTCCCCATGCATGGTGCTTTAGGTATTGCCCAACGGCAAATAATATTCCCGATAATTACAATATGGTGACGTGCAGTTCATTTCTTTGGTTAGACTTTCTTTCTATCTTTAGACCATACATATTGCAAAAGCTCACATTTGGAGCTTCAAGTTCTCTGCACTGCTATATGTCTACTCCAACTTCACATAATCATTCTTAGAATTCTACAACACACCAGCACGGATGCACTGTCCTCGTTCAATCATGCAAGGAAAAAGAAAAAAAAAGTTACATAAAACAAGAAATTAGGGACAAGTAGAATCTAGCTTCTCTTTTTATTTTTACTCTCCCTTTTCCCTTTTTCCTTTATCTTTTTCTTCTGAATCCCATGTTAGCATCTACTGTACAGTAATGTTAGATGGGCTAAATATTGTCACTGGAAACAATCGATCAATCAGTGGTCGATTAGATCTAATCAACCCCAAATTTGTACAGTATGTATCAAATCAATATTCCGAGTGATGATAGGAACTTCATGAGGAAGTTCTCCTTGATAAAGAGTGTTCAAGAGAAAGAATTGTGACTATATATTATGATCTTTTCTATTGGGGATTTTTTTTTTTTGTTGTTTTTCCAAAGAAGACCCTTTACAAAAAAAAAATCGATGTTACCATTGTTGGGAGAAAACTACCACCTTACAAAAGAAGGAAAGAAAAAATGAATAACACCATCCACCCTTTTTAGTTTTGGCTCTCTACCGCCCTCGTTAACCACCACCTCAGCTAAGTATAAATGATTATTTTGTCTAACTAATGGCAAACCCTAATTTTTACATTGCAATCCTATTGCATTTTGCAACTTTCATCCGGCTTACCCCTACCGTAAAGAAGCAGAGAGAGAGAGAGAGAGAGAGAGAGAGAGAGAGAGAGAGAGAGAGAGAGAGAGAGGTCTCCAAAGATGATCAAGCACAACATGGGTTACAGAACTACATATAAGGCAGGACAGTGTCCAAAACCAGTGTGCGCAATATGGAAAAGCTTCTAAAAGCATTTCTCCACAAGAATTAGGGAAGTGGTCGGATCTTAAAAGGTTTACGGAATCTAAAACTATAATTCTACAGTACTTGCATGTATGTGATACACTCATTTACAGATTTGACAACAATTTTGTTGTCATTGTGGTAAATCGAGTTATTTTTTGGGTAATTTTAGTTCTATTAGAGGTAATTACTCCACCTAAGATATTTTTACAAGTTTATGAACAAATTGTTGTCGATGTGGTAACTTGGTTCAATTATATGTAAATGTGTAAAATAAATGTGATAACTTTGTTGTCAATGTTGTAAATTTGGTTCAACTAAATTGTAATTTTGGTTCAATTAGATGTAAATGAGTGTATGATAAACATCCAAGTAGTATAGATGGACAACCCCGTAATATATATATTCAAATCTGACGATTTCGTAATTAAGCACTCTATATAGATCTAGCGGTCTCATGAACAAGTTAATTAGGCGTTCATACTAGTCTATCAAATACAACACTGACTTGATAGAGGATTCTTGAATAACACCATATAGTTGCCCTAATCTTCGGGAGACTTTTCGTTCATGTAATACGCGCATCTTCTCCACCAATAATAGAAGTGAAGAAATTGTGCAACGCACACACTAATCTTCTTACATATTAGTGCAAGTAGATATGCATGGTTAATTGGATGATAAGAAAAGCATTATTAGGTAGTTTTTATATTAAAGCAATAGGGTTTCCCTAGCCATTAGTACTATAATCAAGCTTTCTTGCCATTGGAAATGAGGAACTCTTTTTTAGCCCAGTTTGATAGGACAACAAACCATAACACAGAGGTGAAACGATCGTGCAATAATGGAGTCCAAAAGAGGTTGTTGCTTTGCTCCCACAGTCCCACTACACCACTTCCCTTTTGCTGAAAAATAAAAGGCCAACCACCATTTTTTAAAAGGGATCAGCTTTCAGGGTTCAAGAGAATATGCATGGATCTCCGTCCTTCTCTACTGCTCCTCTTCAATAGTTTTCTTTTCTATATGCACAAACTTTTAGCAACCCCCATTAAGCACTCAATTGGCACCTTTTCATCCCTGCAACCCTTTCCAAATACTTAAATGTCTCCAACTTCGTGCAACTTCTGTTTATTACAACTTTGCCCTTCCATTCTGAAAAAAGAAAAATGCAACTCATTCTCTAGTTTTCCATACGATCCTCAAACCCAATATCCATTGATTGGTGAAGAGTGGCAAATGGTCTGCACGCCAACACCAAGGAAATCCCTAGTCTGCCCTCCTCCGGCGCTCTCTTCGCTCTGTATGTGGCGGCGTTTCGCTTGATGCATGTGCAGTAGATGATCATGAGCTCCTGGGTTCTCCACAGTGCCATAGAGTCCACAAATTTTGCTCCCATCTTGAACTTGAGTCACTGCTTGACTAGCACTACTAGTAATATTGTTGTTGTTGCACTTCAATCCAAAACTTCCAAGCAGTGATGACGTGTCAGTTGAAGTTGCACCAATTTGGGCTGCCTTTTGCAACAAAGCTGTGGCTGACATATTTGCTGAAGGCGTTTGATGTGTGTACAAAGAAGGAAGTGAGTTAGCAGCACTAGTGCTTGTGATTGTTAACTGATCTTGATGATGAGCATTGTTCGATGGAGAAAGCTTGTTATTACTTCCAAGAACCCAATTCAGTTGATAATGATCAGAAGGCGGAGGAGGCTCTGAACACGAAACACTAATGTTATTAGGATCACCAAATATTGAACCAGCTGATGAACTCACAGACCCAAGTTGATGGTGATGATGCTGATTATTAACAGTCATTTCTTCGTGGGTGCCGTTGGATCCTTGGCCCATCCAAAGAGATAGACCGCGGGTATTTTGGCTCACGGTGTCAGGGGTATCATTGCTGGAGATTGGTTTAAAAATAGAAGAAAATTGTAGTTGGGGCATGTTCGGAGGTCCTAGTAGTAGTGACGATGCATTATTTCCCATGTAGTGATGATAGTTGATATTACTGGGCATTGCATTGTTGTGGATGTTGGATACTGCATTTACTCTGGCTGTTTCTTCAGCTAAGGCATCACAGAAGGCCCGGTGTGTGATGAAGCTATCACGCCTGCCCAGCAATGAAAATGTATATTGTTAAGAAATTTAAGACAATCAATTTTGACATTTAATTATCTTAATGTGATCTAAATAAATGGTAGGAAAACAGAAAAACATAATATATCTCAATATTGGTTGAAAATGCTTGAACTCCTTGTCTTCAAGAAAACAAAAAATGAACAAATATTGTCAGACATTATCCCCATATATAGATGGAGATCAACAACTTAAGATGATCTAAGATAGAAGGTAAAATATATCAGGAAGAAAATAAAGCAGACATCTATCCTATCATACATAGCCACAAAAATCACTGTCATGCTTTTATATGTTTTTTTTCTTCATTTATTTGTTTGAGGTGTTTGGTTTCTTGCTGTTCATCAAAACAAAAATTTGTCAAACAGACAAACATATTGCAACCACAAAACCCACCTTTATTTATAATTTCTTCTTCAACTAGATTTGCGATCTACTTGCGTCCATAATTTCTTCTTCATTTGGAAATATATAAGTTTTAATAATAGCAAGAAATTATGGACGCAAGTAGAAACAGATTGCAACCACAAAACCCACCTTTATTTATAATTTCTTCTTCATTTGCAATAACTGAATTAATTACCGTGAAAATAGAGTTCCGCAGTCACATTTGTACTCCCTAGTGCCACAGGTCTTTGAGTGAGCTTTCCAATCCGACTGCACCGCGTACCGCTTGGAGCACTTCTCACACTTCCACTTCTTCTCGCCGTGCTTGCGGCAGAAGTGCTTCTTTATTCCGGTCAGATCTCCGAGCGCCCTAGACGGGTGGTGGTGGACGCAACTCTTTTCCGGGCATACGTAGACGCGCTTCCTCGGCTCTTTGCTTGTTCTTTGCTTGAGCTTCCATGGAAGGTTGTGTCCACGGCGATGCAGCTGTAGGTTTTGGTCTCTCTGAAATCCCTTACCACATATTTCACACAAGAATCTGTTGGTGGCCATCAGAGTCTTTGGAGACAAGGCTATTACTTCAGCCTCAGGATCTGAAACAAATATACATACTTGGAATCAATATTAACAATTCGATAATTATGAATCAGAAACGAAGAAAATAATTAGAGAAAATTAAACTTGCCTGGGTTTCCTGGGAGGTTTCTCTTCTTTTTGACAGGAGGAGGATTGGATCCAAGTACCGCAACTGGGTTTTGAAGAAACCCATTTGAGTTAATTGCTTCTTCTTCATGAGCCATATTGATCTTCTCCAACATTCAAAACTAGTCCTACCTAGCTTCTTGTTCGATAGATCTTCTTCTCTATCAGTTTGACTCAATAATATCTTTACCTTGGCAAGCTATAAGATACCTAGAAGAGAAAAGGACAAGAGCTCACGAAGGAGGGGGGAAGTATTAGACTTGTGATTAAGAGAGAAAACCCAAAGACTAGTATGGTTATTATATGCTTTCAACCCTAACAACAAAAGCTAATAGTATATGCAAGATTTGCTCTCTCCCCCTCTCCCTCTTTCTCCCTCTCATGTTGATGTTGTTGCAGTCATTTTAATTATCTACTTTTTAGGAGGAATGGAATACTAATATTTGTTGGGAGGCGGTGAAAAGTTAAAGTTGGGACGCAGAGAGAGAGAGAGAGAGAGCAATGCAAAGGTGCATGATGCCACATATGATGAGGCCCGGAGAAAAGCTAGTCTACATACCTTTCCCATTTTGAATGATTATCCCATAATTTGTTTGCCTTTTAGTTTTCCAATAATATTTATAATCCACCACACATTAGTTTATTAATTTTATGTATAGGATGCTAATATTTTTCAATTTGTTTGTAATGTGAAAGAGCCCCACTCAACTATTTCATGGAAGACCTGGCTAGATTATCCTCTTTACATAGATTAGATATGTGTTCAAAAGCAAGTAGTAGATGTTTCTTTTACCATAGATGGTATGAGATATCAATTATATATGCATGGAAACTAAAGATTGTATTAATTCTGTAGAATAACTTGAACTAGGTTATTGATGTCCATGTCTAAACATCGAGCATAACACATATAACAAGGGTTTATAAATATCAAAATATTTCTCGGATATAATTTCACTATGCATGAAAATTTTGACTAAAATCACTAAAACTGTATTAAAGTGAAAATTTAGAAGACGTCGATCATATTTAATATCAAAATGTAGTTGTCTATAAAAGTTCAACGAAATTGCAATCATATTACTAATATTTTAGTTATTGGCCATTGACATATATTGAGATGTGATCAGTAAATTTAAAATTAATAAAACATGTTGATTTAGTATTTACACAATACATTAAATATCACTATTTCATACACCAAGAAGCGTTAATTTTGGGGGACAGCAAGACGATAATGTTGTAAATATTTTGTTTGCTTGTTGTTTTTTTGTATTTTCCATCTAGACTCTATCAAACAACAGGTTGTAGACCATGACATTCCAAATAGTGAAGGCTTTGTCTTGATTTGATTGTCACTGCTGATTTGTGGAAATGAAGTTTTCGTCTTCTTATAGATATATGGTCTATAGTTCTACTTATTAGAGGCCGCCTAGCTTGTTTTCACTATTTTTTTTTCCAATGAAAAAAAAGATTTGTACATATTGTCATACAGTTTGATATTTCACCCATAATTTCATGCATTTACATTTTTTTCTTTGCAGAATTGCCTTTTACCAAGTTTTTGAATTGACTATTTTTATGTTTATTTTCTCTGTAAGTTCTAACTAGTCTTGTTGTCTAAGAAAAAAAGATCTAACTAGGCTTTACCAGAGATTTATTTACTCTTCAAAAAACTAGGCTTTACCAGAGAAAGATTCTTATTTCAATGCTTTTGTTTTTCTGGTGCGGTATGATTTAAATTGAATCTAGTAATCACTTGTAGTTGCAGTCATAGAAAGAAAGCAAGAAAATTAATGCATTTGTACGTGTTATATATTCTGTCAAAAAGAAAAGCTAAAGTTTCTGAATGAGGGTGACTTGCTAGAGATCCATACCCATCCAATCACAGAAACACGCACCTTCCTTTCTTCTTTAATTCTATATTTCCAAGAAAAAGAAACATCTTTTTCGGTTTGCTCTATCTTTCTACTCAAGGTGAATGTTTATGGCACTTGTTGTTCCTTAAGAAGATAGGTTTAGGTTTGTAAGTAAGTGCAGAACTTGCAAGAAAGTTGAAATTAATGGCCGGGAAGATAGGTTTAGGTTTAGGTTTGCTCATCATGACGATTTTCAATTTCCTGAATCAAAAGGGGTATGTCTATTCTCTGTATATGATAGATTCACGATCGAGTTTACATGGAGATGTCCCTTGCACGTGCATGGATCGAAACACGTTCCTACCTGTCATTGAGTCATTTGACGAAGATGAATCCAAAAGAAACGACGAAACATAAAAGGGAATAATCGTCGTCCCAATGAGGCAATGACAGTAGCCTAGGGCATGCAATGCCTCGATCACCATTCACCAAGTGGGTCTTGTATACCATCATGTAATGACTAATGAGATCGACACTATAAAATGGAATTAACTTCCAACCATGAATAATCGATCAAAGAGGAAAGTTTGGTTAGCTGGTCTTGGAATGGTAGATGTATAATTGAACTTTTAAACTTTTTTCTTTTTCTGGTATCTTTTACAGGGTTTGATTTTGTTTGATAAGATCCCTGGAAGTTGTTTCATCACCATTGTTGGGTAAACTATGTCTCGTTCGGTTGAATTTGAATAAAAAGTACTTTACGTATTTGCTGCAAGTGTAATATAAATGGCCAAGCACAATCTTTTCAATAAATCGGTGATAAGTGATTGTGTATTGTTTTGAATTCATGAACGACCTACGGTTTTCTTTGGAATGATTGCCATAATGTGAATGGATAGCTTAACCAACCAACATGACCAATCAGTCCACTCCTACGTACTGTTCTTTTTCTTACTATACTATTATTTCTTAAGTAAATGATGCTTCTGGTTCTATCTCTCAAGAGCCAAGTATAATACTAGCTAGGTGTTGCTCGATCTTAAATTCTTAATATACACAGATATATATTTAATCAGCTAGCTAGTACTATGTTATTCTCCCGCGGTACTTTTTGCGAAAATCATATTAATCAACCAATAATCACGAGCGTTTTCTTGGCAACACAACAGTGATTAGTGAATAGAGATTTCACATGTTTTGGAAATAAGATAATCTAGGATATATAGAACCAGTAGTACATTACATATATTTGTATGGAGAGGTAGCTAGCTAGGTTAAAACTTTGTTGATGAGAAAACTAGCTATGAAGGGATGAGCTGAGAGAAAGCGAGCTGACAAACTAAGGCAGTGAATTTTTGGAAATTTGAGCAGAGTGAGTCAGTCGTCTGGTTGTGGGCTGACTTTTCCTGCTCACCCTTAATCATAATCTAATCATGTTTTTGCTTTCTAACTTGTTTAGCATTTCATCTTTGGATTTTTCCTGTTGAACTCTCTTGCCCTTCAGAATATTCTCTCCTTCTCCAACACTACCCCAAATGCTTCAACTTTCAAGACCCACTCTCCCTATGAGATTCCTATTTGTGTAAACTACTATTAATCAAGCACCCTCTCTCTCTTTCTGCCTACTTAATTTGATTATAAAGAACCAAAAGTTGAACCATTCAATCTGGTGTTAGAGAGAAAACAGATAGACATTTATTCTCTCTTGGTATATGAGTTAGAATAACACATAAATATAGAGAACATTTATTTATGTGTTGTATTGTAGTGTCTAGTGTCTAGTGTCTAGTATATGTGAGTTAGGAATAGGAACCATACATCGATGCATATAGCTTAGCTAATTATAGGTATTTGAATAGAAGGGTTTGGGAAAAAGCAAAATATTGTCACCAAGGGTATGTTTGTTTCAATGGTTTGTCCTTTACTTCTATACCCAAGAAGACTGCTAGATTAACCAAGTATTATATGAAATGTGTTTGATGATAGATGACCAATATATATTTCAAACCTGCCTTCAAAGTAGACTCTAATTTGAAGGCCTGGACAATGTCCCCAACTTCAAACCAAACATCCCAAGAAACTTTATTCATGTGAAATTTATTACAGTAGACGTGATTAGTATTTTTTTTTTTGTTTAGCAGTGCTCAGCACTCCTAATTAGTTTTGCATGGAATGCATATTTGGGATCAAATCTGTTTCAGGTAGCATATGTAATAGCAACTTGCAGTCTTGAACCCTAGCATATATGCGTATTATATAATAATAATAATAATAATAATAATAATAATAATAATAATAATAATAATAATAATAATAATAAGTGTGAGGCATTATAAACAAAAAAAGATTTTTGAATTTCAGAGAGGGAGAATGCTTTTAACTTTTGAATAAAAATTCCAAAGGAGAGCAGATTTGGATCTGTAGGAATCCATATTGCAGAAACCCACATGCTTTTGGTTTATTAAAAGCTGAAGAATATATACCTTTTACTAACAAGGTATTTTACAATTGCATTTTCTCTTCCTTTTTCTTTACTTTATCCTGATCTGCCATACACGTGGCAGAATCTTATGAGGCGCAGTCACACTGCATTTGGCACAACCTTCTTTAGTTAAAAGTACTGGCATGAATATCCTTTTGGATTTTCAAAACACCGCTACTTCATATTGAAAACTAAGATTAAGTGAACAAAATAACTCACGCCAGAAGAAATAACGATGGATAAAAAGTGTTTGCGGAAAAATCAGAACAGGCAATGCTTCGTGTGGCATATATCAAGATTCCTAGAAGTGTTGTTAAGGATGAATAGACATGCTTGGAATAAGAACAAGAAGCTGGCTCCAAGCATTTGGAATCAGGGGAAAGCACTTGCAAATAGGATCATTTAGAATTGTGAAGGAAAAAACCCTCTCTGGAAACATGAAAAAGATGTAACCCTCCAAGGTTGAGGTGCATGGCATAATTCCTATTTCCTTAACCACTAAACAACTGCATATATGCAACTCCCAATCTCTTCCATTAGCCTTTCTACGATTCTCACGATAATCACCCCACCAGAAAATCACATATCTATGTAACAACCTATTGAAGTTGATTTCATTAATAAATAAAGCGCAAGTTTGGTTCAGTTCTTATGAGTTTGAGTTTCGAATTAGTAATGAAATATTTGGTTCTCCTTTTTTAACATTAAGTTTTCTATTGTCAAGGTATTTTCTTGTCGGGCCCGATACGATTGTGATCCTTTTGGGTGTAAATCATTCCATGTATGGTAGCTATTCTTCTTCTTCTTCTTTTTTTTTTTTGTTTTTTACATTTCCTTCTTAACTTGCCTTAAACCTAGAAAGGAACGTGTGTGTGTGTGTGTGTGTGTGTGTGTATTGTTGGTTGACAAACCACTATTGTAACCTTATTCTAAGGTAAACATTACTCAATTTTGTGGTAGATGTATTAAGAGCTCAAAAATTCAGCATTTCAGTATATGAAATTTGGTTTGCACGGAATGCTTTTCGCTTTAGGGAAATTATCATATCTGCTTCTTCTATTGCACGGGATGTGATTTCTCAACTTGGTGATATTAATTCACTTAGCAAAGGTATCATGCATAACACGACAGTGGAACTATGTGTACTTTGTTCAATTGGAGTTCCTGGAAGGTTACCTCGTGCACCAAAAGTCACAGAGATTAACTGGTTGACCTCCGCTTTCTCATGAGGTCAAAGTGAACACTGATGGGGCAGCTAGGGGTTCCCCTGGTCTAGCAGGCTCTGGGGGGGATTTTTAGAGATCATTTGGGTCTCTCTCTTGGTTGCTTTGCAGTTTCAGTTGGAGTGGCCACGGCTCTTGAGGCTGAGCTCTATGCCATTTGTTATGCGGTGGACATTGCTTGGAAAATGGGTTGGCGACGGCTTTGGATCGAATGTG
>NW_026908950.1:0-24151 GCF_958449725.1 Rosa rugosa | reverse complement strand
TCTACGACGTCGAGTATCGATTGTGTGATATTGAAGAAACTAAGCAAAAGTCCTCATCACGAGGCACAAAGACCCCTGCGACGAGGTTGGTGCTCTCCTCGTCTACAATCACTTGAAAGAAGTCAGGTCAAGGGACATCTCCGACGACCGCACCCGACGGTGCTGGCACGCCCGCGAGCAGAAAAGAGACTGTTGACCAGCTACAGCAAAATTGGAGCCAAACACTTATTTTTTTCTCTCCTTTAAAAAATTGATCCAACACATACAAACAATTTTGTAAAGTTCAACGAAAAGATGAGGGGTGTGAACTTAAAATTCAACCAACATATATATATATATATATATATATATATATATATATATATATATATATATATATATATATATATATGTATGTATGTATGTATGTATGTATATGTATTACATATATACAGGCCCGATCTACAGCGGACGTCCGCACTTTCGCTAAAGTGCGGACGGCGACGCAGCAGGCTGTTCCAGGCAGCGACGGCGGCTCGGAGCTTGCCGGACGGAGGCCGGAGGCTTCCCAGACGCGTCTGGGCAGCGATTGAGGTCGGAGCAGGTCGGGGTTGCAGGTTTCTGGGCAGCGACCCGACCTGCAACTTCAACAGGACATGCAGCGCTGCAACCTCGTTGCCGGCGACTCCACCAGACTGCAGACCGGTCCGTCCGGCATGCCCCACTGCTCCGTCGCGCCCCGAGCCGAGCTGCTGCGTCGCCGTCCGCACTTTAGCGAAAGTGCGGACGTCCTCTCTCGATCCTCTCTGTATGTATATATATTCTGTTCTTGGAAGTTAGAACTTCCAATTAACTTGTTTGCAATTGGCAGATAGTACGTCTTCTTATTTTGCATTCAATCAGGGAGTGTTTGTTTTGGTCAAATTATCTGTTAATATTAAAAGACTCGACATAGATCCTTGATTGGGCAGAGTTTATATCTTTAAATCACTAAACCCTAATACTCCAAGAGGGTCGTGGACAAGCTTGGCTTTCACAAGGAAGCAACGACGACTATAAGTAGCTATACTAAAGCTCTAACTCCTTATAAATAGTAATGTCCATATTAGTTTACTATTTTACCCCTCTTTGTTGTTTTATTACAACTATGCCATTGGTTGAAGACTCTACAAAAGGGGGCAGATTGTTATCCATATCTTTTGCCATTTTGATTTCTATTTTGATGCTTAGGGGTTTGTGAGTAACTCTGATTGCTAATTGGTCAATATTGGGTCTTCCTCTCCCAGAAAATGAAGTAGTGAGATTATATAGTGATTTCTTTTGTCTCCTAATTAGAGTTCAGAAATAGTAATTACGTTGAACTCGATGTAATATGGTTTCTTCGCGCTCAAGTCAGATTTCTTGGTCAACAAGTCAGATTTCTTGGTCTCCAAAGTAAACTATGGTAGCCTTTATATGCCAGGCCAATCAAGTACATAATCAATTCATGAGAATCTATAATACAAAATTACCATTTGAAATACCAGTCCCTTCCAAGCAGATACGACGATTCTTGAATCTGGGTCGCACGGCTCGGAAGCTTCTGAAAGCCATCAATCACAAATCTTCACTTGATTTTGTATGAACCAACATGGAGATCGACGCGAAGCAACCAGGTTGACCACTTAGATAGATTAGGAAGTAGCTCCAGTAAAATATTGTTAAAATCTGAATAGTCACAGCGTCCAATTCGTTCTGAACTAACAAAATAATAATTCAATTTGCACCCATAGAGCTGTATTTGTACAACTGGGAATCCTCATCCAAATTGGCCGAAGTTGGAAAGAAGAGTTAATATTGTAGAACAAAATATTCATACCCCCTCTAGTCTTTCTAGCTACAATATTATCCTCAGGACAATGGGTTTTCATACCCCTAACAGTTTGTACAGACACTACTCCTTCGGAGACTCTGATCTTGCAAAGCAACATGAGAAACCCTACACAAATACAAGGCTGACTTGAATGACTTTCAGCTTGCCTTTTCAGAGAGAAGCAAGAAGATTTCAGATCGAGCTTTTTCAAGTGCATCTGACAAATTCTCAGGCTTCCTCCCACCAGCCTGAGCAAAATTGGGTCTTCCACCCCCTCCCCCGCCACACAGCTTAGCTATAGGCCCTATAAACTTCCCTGCCTGTATTCCCAACATCACAACCCCTGGAGTGAATGCTGCAACCAAACTTACCTTCTCATCACCAGGACAAGAGCCCAGAATTACAGCTGCCGGATCTTGTAGCGTATCTATTAGATATTCAGCTGCCTTTTTTAGTGAATCAGCATCAGTATTTCTTGGGTATCTTAGTGTTTGCCATACCCTCATTTTGTTAAATATTTTGGACCATTGGATTAGTAATATATTCAATGGTTCAAAATATTTAACAAATTGGTAACTTGTTTAGCCCTTAGCCTTTCTAATTTTTTTGGTAACACAAACTACTAATTGAATTCATTCTAAAAAAAAAAAAAAACTACTAATTGAATTGAAAACAATAAAGATAGTAAAAACAATAAAGCCAATTAATGTTTGATTATCAATTGACAATTATGATTTTTCCTTTTTCAAAATAAATTAAAAGAACCTTCTATCTTAGGTTCACCGAATTACTTTTAGTTAAATAGTCTATATTACTAATTAATTTTATTATTAGTGAATTAATGCTTGATTAATGCTTGTTATTAATGGACAATTACACAATTGAAAATTACGTTTTTCCCTTATTAAAAACAAAAACCTTCTAACCTAAGTTCGCAAAGTTGTTAACAGATAATCTAACCAAGTTGTTTTGAAGGTAGAGTTATTATAACTATCTGACCTAGCCGCTCTGCTAGGGTTTCCTCGTCGGCCCTGTCGTCTTCGACAAAATTCCAAATATATGGCTATTGCCACAAACTCCCCCTTCTCCGGCGTGTCATGCTTTGCTTTAGGGTGCGCTGCAGGTTTGGCTCTTGCTTTGATTCCTGATGGGTCGGGTGATGGAGGATTTAGGGATAAAGCAATTGATCCATGGAGGTGGAGGGGTTTTCTACCTTCTGGTATTCGCGTCAATGGCAGCCTAACAACCTGCTTGAGTCCAGACCATCCTCGAGGGCCAGTCACGGCTGGTGTTGCTGGAGTTGATGGCAGCAATCTGGTGTTGGTGAAGGACAGCGTTCTGGCTCCGTCTGGGAGTGGTTTGCGTCGGCTTGGTCGTGGTGGCTTATTGTACCAGTGCTTTACGGCGGCGGCGCAGGTCGGAGGTGGTGGTAGTGCAGGTGTCACCCATTGGGCCGCGTTAGATAGGAGCTCTACCCCTAGCTTTTGGTCTCCTGGTTGTGGGCTTTTTGGGCTCAGGTATCTTTGGGTGTGGGCCCCTATGCTTTGGGGTTGTTGGATTAGGGTGTCTTGGGCCCTAATTACATGTTGCTTTGTTTTTTCAGATGGTGGAGTTGAGGGTGAATTTTCATCCTCTTCTCCTAGTGCTCTTTAATTTCTTCTTCAGGTCGCAGGAACTATTAACTCTGTTGTTCTTTTAAACCTTCGGAGTTCTTAGTTTTTGTTTAGAATAAAAGTGCGTAACTTTAAAAGGTGGGTGTACTTGGGGTATTTGGCTTCTTATTCTATCTTTAGAATAGGATTTTAGAGTACTCTGTAAACGGCGTTTTATGACGACCTTTAGGGGTACGTCGTTTTTGTACTGCTTGCTAAATTATAATGAATGGATGACCTTTTTACTCAAAAAAAAAAAAAAAAAAAAAAAACCTAAGTTCGCAAAATTAGTATTAGTTAAGTAATCTTTATTACCAATTAATTATATCATTAGTAGTTTCCTTAACCAAATATAATTCTTTTTACATGCATTTTACGACAACGACAACAATTAGTGTAAAAATAAATAATATTTGTTTTAAATGTAGTCAAATGAGAACCTACTTTAGGACTTATTTACTCAAATTAGAATCTACTTTACTCTAATGAGAACCTATTACAATTACCACTTTTAGGACTTAATTACTCAAATGAGAACCTACTTTTCTCTAACGAAGACCTTATTTACTTTAATGCGGATTTTTTTCTAATTACCACATGTGTCCTCAAAATGGTAAATATTATATAAAATAGAACATATATGAATCTTTATGTTTTTATCATTAGTGAAATTATTACTACAATGACTACACATTTTATCACAACCCACAACACTTGATGTAAAAGCGGTAACTTTTGTTCTATTTGTAGTAATTACTCCACCTAAACTAATGTACTAATTTATAGACAATTTAACAAGTATGACAACAAATTTGTTGTCAGAGTGGTAAATTTTTATGTTTTTATCATTAATGAAATGATTACTACAATGACTACACATTTTACCACAATCACAACAATTGATGTAAAAGCGGTAACTTTTGTCCTATTTATAGTAATTACTCAACCTAAACTAATGTACTAATTTATGGACAATTTAACAAGTGCAACAACAAATTTGTTGTCAAAGTGGTAAATCTTTATATTTTTATCATTAATGGAATAATTACTCAATGACTACATATTTTACCATAACTCGCAACTATTGGTGTAAAAGCGGTAACGTTTGTTCTGATTGTAGTAATTACTTCAAAAACCATACCATTTACAAGATTACCAACCATTTTACAATTCCGACAATATTTGTGTTGTGAACATGGTAAAATTAAAATTAGACCAAAAGATATGTAACAACTCAGTATTGTAAGGAGCTTCTCCACTTGATAATCAAGGTTCTAAATTTGATAAAAGTTGTCCAAATATGATATTTACATCTTTGACCACTCAATTACAATAACCACAACAACTGTTGTCATAAGTCGTAATTGTAGTTCAACTATGTCTAATTTATTATTTTGACGATACTTGTTACATGATTTTTAACAATGTTACATATCAAGAAAGAGTGTATTGTTAATATGGTAAATTTTATTTTTAAAAATGACACATGTCGATATTTAATTGGGTAACCTGTTGACCAGTTCAGTAGGTTTCCACTATATTAATTTACTAAAAGTAAAAAAAATTAAAAAATAAGGGTATGGCAAACACCAAGGTACCCAAGACGACCCCTTCAACTAGTACCCTGTGACAGGATATAATAAAAGAAATCAACAAAGATATAAACAAAAAAACAATTTCCACTACATTTGAAGATAAAAGAAAAATGACTTCACTTTTTCTTTTTCTTTTTTTAAAAAAAACCTCATGCAATGAGTAGAGAACTCAAATTTAAGTCCTCCACATGTTGGTACCACATGGGTTAACAACTTAACATAGAAATCACTAAATTCTTCACCAAGATTATGAGATTTCTTGGGCTTTAATATGCACATAAATGACAAGTTTTGTAATGAATATAATTGCTAGGTACGTAGGAGCTTCAGATACATAAAAAAAAGCACAGAAAGAAGAGGACCAATCGCCCTCCACATGAGTAATGGTTAGGGTTTTGGTGATAAATGATGATGATATAAACTCTGTTACAAATCCCAAGGTGAGGTAGATATTACCTGATATTTGAAGTTCCCACAGAAACCGCCTTGGCTGCCAACTGTGATGCTTTGTAAACAGCAGCCTTTTCACGCAAACTAGAAACTTCATTCCTTGTCATTCGTAACTCCTCTAAGAGATTGTCTACTCTGTTTGTTACTTCTTCAGCTTTCACCTACACAAAAGCAACAGCATGCAATAGTAAAAACCACTGTTTCACTCACAGGTGAAGTATTAAGCACCAAGGAGCACTCAAAGGTTGAAAAGGATAAGAGAATGGAAAGAAGAAAAATAGAAAACAATACCATAACCCACAGTGGATGAAATAATCAAAGAAGTTCCAGATACATGGAAGGTGAAAGTTTCTATTATCAGTCTCAATGGTGTCAACAATACCCACTGAGTTGGGGACAGAATGCGGAACTGTCATCTTTGTGTGGGAAATTTTAATTGTTTAGGACATATTATACTCAACCGAGGGACTGCAATAAAAGTATGCTTGAATGAAGAATTGCAGTATTTTGAAAAAGTTAAGCCTACTATGGAACAATCAAATGTAAATTTGACCACTTAAGCAATTGCAGCACCAGAACAATTAATTAGCCTAAAATTAAAAGAAGGATGTGAGCCCCTGAAAATTTTAGTTAATTTCCGAAAGTAATTTCTTGCCGATAAGATTTTTCCGCAAGGTGATTTAAGTGAAGAAATTGACCTTGGAGATTAATTCGGTGTCGAGACTTCGATTTGGGCCTTAAAATTTAAGTTTGGGCCAAAGTCCTTCGTTTTGGGCCTAGAAGGTTATTAAAGTTCATTGAAGCAAAAGATCGTCGAAGCAAATTTGAAAGGAATGCGAATTGAGTTGTAGTGAAGATTTGAATTTTTAGTTTTAACGAAATTGAGTTTTGGGCCTAGGACGACGTCGAGGAATAAGTTAGGAAGTTTCCGACGAAAAACAAATAAAAGAAAAGTTACGAGCCCAAAACCGAAAGCAATTAGCTAGGAGAGTTTCGTAACTCGTCGCAAGGGAAAATTTGACTTTTCTAGCAAATGAGTATAAATAGGAACTTGAGAAAAACCCTAGCCTCATTTCTCTCCCTCTCTCCTCTCTCGGCCGAGTCTCTCTCCCCGACCTCTCGCACTCTCTCTCTCTCTCTTCTTCCCTCTGCAAACGCCGGAAAACCCCATCTCCAGCCACCACCTTGCAAAACCGCCACCACCAATCAACGCAGCAACCAAAACCGACCCAAACCCAACCGGAATCTTAGCCATGCACCACCATCCTCCTTCACACGAACACCCCAAGACTGCGCGCTACTATCCCTTGACCTTCGCCGGTTTCCGGCGATTTCCTCGCCCTTCTGCCACCGTCATTCTACTCAACAAGCAAGGCAGAGCCAAGCCCATAAACCCCTCAGCCGGCCGACGCCTGACGACGCCGTTCGAGCATCACTGGAGCTCTCGACTCTGCATGTCTTCGTTTTCCGGTCTCCAGTCCGAAACGAGCCAAACCACCACCATACATGGAGTCAGCACCTCAAGGTCTAGAATAGCCCCTAACCTGGACCTCCGATTTTGACCAGAGCCACCCAGCACCGCTGTGAGAGCCACCGGCTTACCTCTTTCGTCTGGTAAGCTCGATTTCGTCACCTTGTTTAGTGTTGAGGCCTCTGTTTTAATTTCGGAAAGAGTGGGTTTCTAACTTAGATTTTCTAGATTGGAGTTTGGAACCTCAAGCTCGGAGGTGAATGGAGAACACAGGAGCTCAATACGGATTCTGGAGGAGTTGTGGGTTTCTGCGTTTTTTTGGAGTGTTGGAGGAGAAAGAGCTGCTGGGTTAATTTCAGTTGAAACTGGGAAGGTAAGGATTCAAGAACTCTATTTTGGGACGAATTTGGTTAAGAGTTGGACTGTTGATCTTATTGTATCTGTAGGGTGTCCAAAACAATTGTTGGAGCTGGATTGCAGCAATGATGAATTGGCTTCTAGTTTGGGAAAGAAGACTTGGTAAGGGCTTGGGTTAATTGGAAAGTAGTGATGTTCTGTTCGAAATGGTTATCAATGAGTTGATTGAGTTTGAAACTGAAATGGGGTTGTTTTGGTGATCTTATGATTATTGTGTTACATCTATCATAAACTTTGATTGTTGGTGACCTTGGTATGTGCTGAACGTGATGAAATTAGTATGAAGTTACTTTGGTTAACATAACTTTGGAAAGAAAACGATGTTGATGAAATAGTGAAGGGTTTGTTCAAAGCCATATGTTTTGGTAATGCGAGGCATAACGTTGTCCTGGTTAATCAAGTTGTGGAAATAGATAAGTTGGTTATTGTTAAAGAAAGTGCAAATGGGTTGAGTTAAATTGATTTGTCAAGTACGCCAAATTTGATAAGGTACAATTTAAAATATCCTAATCTTATCATATCCCGGAATGACTTAGAGTGGCGAAGTTATTTGGGAATGGTAATTATCATTTGTTTCCTTAAAGTAGAAATGTTAATCAAATGAAGGTGAATGTGTCAAGTATGGTCACCATATCCCAAATGATTTAAATGCTATATCATTTGGATTATTTGAGAATGGTGGTTGCTATTTAATTGCTTAAGGTTTAAAAGCTAAATAAAATGAGGTCAAACCGGTTGACCGAAATTTTAACATGGAAAGAAGTGTGATCACCATCTCCCGAATGAGCTTACTACGTTAAGTGAATTGTTCGGGAATGGTTACCATTAAATATCGATTCAAGTTAAATTGGTAACTCATAAAGAAATTAAGCAAATGAGTTATGAATTGAGTACTTATCGGATTTAGTTTTTGTTAAAGGACTCGAGCGTGTGCACTTGGATTTGGACAAATGATCGAAAGTCGGGAACGAACCCGAATGTGGACGAGCACTCCAATTCCAAGTAGGCTGAGATGTCCCTTCCTTGTTAGAGGCTTTTCTATATGTGGAATGCTCTGGTATAATAATATGTTGCCTGCAAGTACGTTTTTGGTTGTTCATTAGTCGATGCCTCGTGATATCCGTGTTTCCATAACTGATAATTGCTTATTGTGAAAACCGAGGCTAGACTTGCATGTTGAGATACTGTACCCATCATATGTTTGTACTTGTGACCTGAAAGTGAATGGGACCTAGACGCATAGATTCCTAGAGATCCCACGGTGTCGATAACCGTGAACCTCCGGAGGGGGCCGTGCTCCTATGTTTGTCAAGGAAGAGTGAGTACAGACAGTGAACCACGTAATTACAATCCCACGGCAATTGATCATCTTTCACACTTCCATCACAACCGTCCATCTAGCCAATCACTTTCTGGAATTCAATAATCACAAGGCTAGAGACAAAGGGGGGTATTCAATAACAAGGGCATGGTGCACACTGCCCACCACCGGTGGCTCAAGGAGGAACTGACCTCTCCTTACATCCCCATCAATTGCCAACACATCAATCCAATCTATGCAAACCATTTCAATTGTAAAACAGATAATTTTCAAAACCATGCAAGAGGCCTCATATAAAACATAGTATATGCAAGAAGAGCATAGATAGAGTTAAAGGCATCCCCTACCTGGAACTCGAGCTTTCTCTTGCAGCACTTGGCCTCAATGCAACCTTGTAGCAACCACCACTTCACAAGATCCTACCAAGATATCAAGCCTAGACCAAATAAGTGACATTAATCACGATAAACTAGGCTAGCTATTCACTCTCAATGCTCTCCGAAGAAAACATTTCCCTTAACCTAATTACTAACTAATAACCAGACCATTTGGGTTTCAATAAGGAGTTTGTTGTTAGGAAGAGGGGGTAAGAACACTTTTTAAAAGACAAGTTGCTGAAAACTGAAAATAGAGTTTTAAAGGAGTTGTCAAGGGTCACGAAATTGTTCAAAATACTTGAGGTAAATTCTTGAGAAATTTTGAAAGAAGGATGGCTTGACAACCAACTCAGTAAGATTGAAATGGTTATTGAATTGGGTTAATTACAGTTTACCCCCCTGAGGTTTGGGGGTGTCATCATTTCACCCCCTCTACTTTTAATTTTGACTTTTTACCCCCTAAACTTTCCAATTTCAATAAGTCGTGTCCAATTTCTCCTATTCCGTCCAAATTAGACGTTAAGTCTGACCCTTGAGGGCTAAAATGGTCATTTCAACATAAAAAATAATTAAAAAAATAATTATTTTTTTTTCTGTTTTTTAGTTTTTTTTTTAAAAGAGTTTTTTTTTTTTTTTTTTGTCTTCAACCTATACACCACAAGTTATAATAGGTTTATAAAAACAAAAAAAATACTCTAGGTGGGTGAAAGCCGCTCGCTGGTCTACGATATTTGTGATATATCTCCGATAAAGTGAATAATTTTAGGATATATTCCCAATAAAGTGAAGAAATATTTGTAAAAAATAATTTTACACTTTATCTGTAAATAAATATCTGTATATCCCCAATAAAGTGAAGAAATATCTGTGTAAAATCATTTTTGGTCTACATATTTGTGATATATCTCCAATAAATTGAAGAATTTTAGGATATATCCCCAATAAAGTGAAGAAATATTTGTACATCCCTAATAAAGTGAAGAAATATCTGTGTAAAATCATTTTTTACAGATATTTATTTACAGATAAAGTGTAAAATTATTTTTTACAGATATTTCTTCACTTTATTAGGGATATATCCTAAATTCTTCACTTTATCGGAGATATATCACAAATATCGTAGACCAGCGAGCGACTTTCAACCACCTAGAGTATTTTTTTTGTTTTTATAAACCTATTATAACTTGTGGTGTATAGGTTGAAGACAAAAAAAAATACTCTTAAAAAAAAAAAAAAACTAAAAAAACTAAAAAACAGAAAAAAAAAAAAATTATTTTTATTTTTTAATTATTTTTTTATGTTGAAATGACAATTTTAACCCTCAAGAGTCAGACTTAACGTCCAATTTAGACGAAATATGAGAAATTGGACACGACTGATTGAAATTGGAAAGTTTATGGGGTAAAAAGTCAAAATTAAAAGTAAAGGGGGTGAAATGATGACACCCCCAAACCTCAGGGGGTAAACTGTAATTAACCCTATTGAATTTCAAGTGAAACCAAACAAAGAGTAAAGGTTTTAAAGGCTAAAGTAAAACAATGTGCAAAAATCTCTCCAGAAATATTAGTTTCTGTCCACAAACTTCAAAATTTCATAACTAATTCTAGAAAAACATTTTTGGAGTGATTCAAAGTCTGAAATGTTCATCTTTGTGTCTACTATATTTCTCTAGAAGAAACTGACCCCAAATTCTCAAGGGTTTAGCTCCAGTTTTGAAATGAATGCAACTGGGTCAGATTTTACTGAAAACTGAAAAACTGTAGGAAGTTGTGTTCTTGTTCAAAACTCTTTTGGTACCCAAAATGGCCAGTCAAAGCTAACCCAACACACTTAAGAGGCATGTCTAATGCTCCTAATGATCTATAGCTCAAGTTACTTTCTAATACTATATGGGCAGGTGCTGTAGCTCGATGACATAATGCATTGAAACATGATATTTGGACAGCTACAAACAACAAATAACCTTTGAACCAAATACGATTCTAATATTCAAGGTGTAGCCATGACCTAGCAGAATCCCTAGACATTAGAATGGATGAGAAATCAAAATTAAGGCAGCAAGATACCAACAACAGCAGTGACAAGTTCATAATCTTCAAGAATTCGTAATAACAACCAAAAATATATAGAGTTTTATGGAAAAGATGATACTCACCAAAGACTAATAAAAAAGGTGAGTTTTTCTTGAGGGTTTCAACAGGAAAGAGAGCTGAGGGAGCTGATTGGATCGAGTCCAGCCGCAGGCCAAGAAGTTCGCTCAATCTCGAACATGCAGAATGCAACAGAAACTTCTCAATATGTGGAATAGTTGTTTTGAACGTATTGAGCCTAAAAATTGAAGAAAGAAATAGGAACTTGATAGTTCAAGAATCTTACCAACTGTTGGTATCAGTCTCAAACAAGATGTGGGGGATTCGGATAGAGCAAGAGAGGAAATTCAAGCAGAAATCCGGAACAGGCTCGCTTCCGAATAGCTTCTTCTTCGAGGGGTGTACAGGTCTCAAACCGACTCCGATGGAGCTGAAATTTGGAGGCTAGATAGAGGAGACATAGGCGAACAACTTTTTTGAAGAATTGTTTTTGATCGGATGTCCCTAACTAGGAGTTTCAAGGCATGCAAACACACTGTTATGCCCAGCAAAGAGAGAAAAAGGGCGAGAAAAGGAGGGTGGACATCGACCTCTGGTTTGGGACTCTCCCTTTTGAAGGTCTGGAGTGATGTTCTTGGAGGAGTTGCCATATGCATGGTGATAACGTGGAACAGCAACTCTGATCGAGGTTTCCTTTCCCTCTGCCCAACTTTGATGTGAACAAAGAAAGAGGAAAGACTTGGGCTTTGTATTGGTACAAGCAAGCTCAACGTATAGGTGGAAAAGGGGTTTGGATCAGCTAAGGCATGTGATAGGAAAAATAGGGTGTAAAAACCAATATGATGGGAAAATAAAATTTGAACAAATAAATAAAAGAAAACTCAAAAATTAAAAATGTTGGCAAGACTAAATAAGAATTGAGCCTTACCAAACCTGTATGTAGATAGAAAAATGGCAAGGTAAGTTTTTGTCGGAGTTTTGCTCGAGTTTGAAAAACATAAGGAGTAAATAAATTGTGCTTTCGAAAGTCGGTGGGATGGTTGACGAGTAAGTGTCGGGTAAGGCGAGTAGGAATTCAACCAATGGTTAAGAAATAAGGTAAAACGAGAAATCGTAAACGCACGCACAAGTAGATTTCAAAATTATGCAAGGATGCTATTATGAGCTACAAGAACCTTATTGGATCAAGGGAGATGTTCGGGTCAAAGGTCAACTAACTTATTGGGCTAGGTTCACTAGCATACCCGTCTGTTGGGTGTCCAAAGTAAATTTTGGACTCTAACCTTACGCTATTCTTGGGCCCAAGGCCCAAGCCCAAACTATTTCCAAAAGTCTTTGGCCAAACAAAGGTCGCGAGAAATTATCCTGTCCAAAAGTGACGTTCGGAAATTCACGGGGTCTACAGCTACTCTTACTCAGAATGTGGATGGTGCTTTTCTTTCTCAACTCAGTAAAGGTGGTCTGGGGGGTGCTCTCCGAGACTCACGAGGAATAGTTCATGCTGCTTATCAAATTGCAGCCCCATTAGTCAGCTCGGCTTACATGCTGAACTTCTGGCTATCCAAGCGGGTCTGCAACTAATCAGGCTGCATAACTTCCAGTCGGTTTGTATCACATCTGATTGTTTGTTAGCTGTCCAAGACATTAATGGCCATTCTACCAATCGTACAGAGTATGGTATTTTGATTGAGGACATTCAGTTCATGATGCAACAGCTGCAGCAAGTCCATGTATCTTATACTCCTCGTACTTGTAACAAGATAGCTCACAGATTAGCCAATTAGCCTTTTGAATCCGAGCAGACTATGTATTGGATTCAAGAAACTCCGGATTGCATCCGAGATATTGTACAAAAGGAGCTTCCTCCTACTACTCAGTTCAATAAAGCTCTTATCTGTTTTTACCTCAAAAAAAAAAAATTCCACATAAAAACTATTATCTCTGTATTTATGATTAATTTTTTTCCTTAAAGTGATTAAATATTTTAAGCTTTCTGTGTTAAGTATGTGTTTCAAACATTTACTAACCTTTTTCTGTTGTTATTTTTTATTTATTTATTTTTCCTTTGGATTAAATTCAGTTTAGTCCCTCAAATTTTAGGCCAAACATCAGTTTGGTCCCTCATCTTTTTTTTTAATCAAACTCATCCCTGATCTCGAAAATTGCATCAACCTCGTTCAAAATTTGAATTTGACTCCGAAGATGACGTCATGTGCTAAGTTGGAGCTGACAAGGAGGTCCCACATCTCTGATTTTGAACCCACAAGAAGGGCAAAATGGACATTTCAAATTTAATCTAATTTCTTTTTTTTTTTCTCTTATTTTCTCTTTCTTCTGCCTCGCACTCAATCTGAAACCTCCTCTCTCTCTCTCTACTCTCTCTCTCATTCCCAGCCACCATGAACATTCCTCACAAGCTAAACAGATCTAACACAAACAATCAACCAAAACCAGACAATCGAAAGAAAAAGCAATCCAAAAATCTCAGCAAAAACGAAATCAAAGAAAGCATCAGATCTCGACGGATCACAGAAAATGAGAAACCTCAGAGGGCGGAGAATACGACGGCGTTTAATGGAGTAACTCGGCAAGACTGCCGCGCGGATCAAGGAGGACGACCTTGTCGAGGCCATTGACGAACTCGACACCGTGAGGAGGAGTGGTAATCGCCCTTAACGAGAGAGAGAGTAGAGAGAGAGAGGAGATCCGCAAATTGATTATCGGATTGAATTTGTGTGTCTTTCAGCCTCAGGTAGGAGTTGGATTGGAGGAAGCGGAAGAATGGCCGAAGAGACCGAGGCGGCTCAAATGGAGGACAATTCGAAACCGCAGAGGCACGGAACCGATAGCAATGGAGATCTCGCATTGGCGAATGGAAGCGCAGGCGATGCTCATGATCAGCTTGTGCAGATGGTCACAGAGCTCAAATTCCAGAACGAATTCCTCAAGTCTCAGATTGAAGGCTTTCAGAGTTTGCAACCAACATAACCGAGTGGAGGCGGTGGTTCCGAAGAGGTTGAACGGCTCCGGTAGAGCATTGAGTCATTGAACGCAGCTTGAGGAAGAGAAGCAAACACGAGCTACGGCAGAAGAGGCTCTGAAGCACCTTAGAGAAGAACACTTGGAAGCTGATTCAAGAGCGCAGGACCTCTCTGCAAAGCTAGCTGAAGGTCAGATTGTGTGGCTTCGTTTGTAAATTTGTAGTTTCTGTGAGATATTGGAGATAATGACTTTGAATGAGAGAGAGAGTAGAGAGAGAGAGAGAGAGAGAGAGGAGGTTTCAGATTGAGTGTGAGGCAGATGAAAGAGAAAATAAGAGAAAAAAAATTAGAAATTAGATTAAATTTGAAATGTCCATTTTGCCCTTCTTGTGGGTTCAAAATCAGAGATGTGGGACCTCCTTGTCGGCTCCAACTCAGCGCATGACGTCATCTTCGGAGTCAAATTCAAATTTTGGACGAGGTTGATGCAATTTGCGAGATCAGGGATGAGTTTGATTAAAAAAAAAATGAGGGATCAAACTGATGTTTGGCCTAAAGTTTGAGGGACTAAACTGAATTTAATCCTTTTCTTTTTTCACATTTGCAATATTCCAGTCAAGTTTCAGCGGATATTCAATGGATCCGATAATATACTATATTCTTTTCTTTTTTTTTCCTCCTTTTCTTTTCTTTACATAAATGTACATATGTATATACAGATTATTTCTATGAGTAAACTAATGCCAGTTTTTACTGTGAAAACGCTATTCAGCCTATTTAATTTAAGGGAAAATTTCAGTTTAGTACCTTGTGGTTTACACTCGACATCATGTTAGTCCCTCCTCTTTCAATTTCATCAGCAACACCCCCGAGGTCTCAATTTCAATCAGCCGTGCCCAATTTTTACTGTTTCGTCCATATTAGCCCGTCAAGTGATGACGTGGCGTGACCAACTGGTTGAGTTGGGTCCACTTGAAGGCTAATTTGGACATTTCACTCAAATTTTCAAATTTTTTTTTTTTTGATGCTTTTTCATAAATTAATCTTCTCAACTCCTTTTATCTCGTTATCGACTTTGTACATCTAATATTCGTCTCCTACTATTTTTCACTGTGCATCATGGTCGTGTGAAACTGAGGAACCTAGATGAGATTCTCAGCATCTGTTCTAAAAGAACTATTGCAGAAGCTCAAAGGTAGCAAACTCACTTTTCAAATCTTAAAACTTATCACAACACAATGGTTTCAAAGCTTATGAACAATTGATCCGAATAGTCAAATTCAGAGTTAATGATCAAATGAACAAAATTCCCAGATGCTAATGCTAAAACCAACAAATATTATACAATTCCAGCCGAGAATATTAAGATTCAGTCTTTTGCAAAGAAACTATGAAATGAATAAATCACAGTTGCAAATTAGCTACCAATTAACTACGAAACATATATAAATTCAAAACCCAGAAGCCAAACTATCACAATTTGATTGAAAATCGAAGTGATTCTTCGATATAAATAAGGGAGAAATTCCAAAGAGCAAACCTTGAAAACCCAGTTCTCCCCCATGCCAATTGCTTCTGATATTTCTCCCGCACAACAATTGGTGTCTTCCCAGAACACGATTGGCCGTCAGTAGCAATAATCTACATGATGGCGAAGCGGTGAATCAGGCCGGTGTTGTAGATCTCGGAGAAGCTTCAGGCAGGGAAATAGAACTTAGCGGCGAGCTTGTCCAGGTCTCTCTGCATCAGAAGCTTCTTGACCCATCCGGAGATCTCCAGCTTTGCATCCTCTCCTTCCTAACCCCTTGGAAAGGCATGTCCAGCTTTTGGTGGCGGAGTTAAACTCCGGTTGTCCCAATTTCTCGGATAAGGATTTGGTGCCAGTGAATTTGAGCTTGATGGGGAAGACCCATTTGTTGGTGAGGATTTGATTGGATACGAGAGTGGGTTATCGGGTTTGGAGAGGAGGGAAGTGGAGGAAGACGACGAGCCATGGAGATGAGCTTGCTGGGTTCTTCGGAGTTAACCACCATCGGAGCTTAGAGAGAGAGAGAGAAAGAAGGTTACGAGGGGGCAGTGATTTTGGTCGCCGGATATCGACTGGAGAGGAGGGCTAGAGGAAGAAGAAGGAGATTGGTCAGTTGAAGTAATATTTATGAAAAAGCATCAAAAAAAAAATTATGAAAATTTGAGTGAAATGTCCAAATTAGCCTTCAAGTGGACCCCACTCAACCAGTTGGTCACGCCACGTCATCACTTGACAGGCTAATATGGACGGAACAGTAAAAATTGGGCACGACTGATCGAAATTGAGACCTCGGGGGTGTTGCTGATGAAATTGAAAGGGGAGGGACTAACATGATGTCGAGTGTAAATCACAGGGTACTAAACTGAAATTTTTCCTTAATTTAATTTATAATGAGTGGCTTTTCTGGTTTCTGACCGGCATCAATATTTATCACTTTAGATCATTGCTTTAGTTCATTTATATAATGCATAACTTATGGTTCTACATCATGCACTTATGAAATGAATGATCTTCATGGATTTGAACTTTTATACTTCTTTTTTATATTAATAACATACATTCACAGCTCACGCTATGATCAACATAATTTGGTTTGATATAGTTCAATGGATCGATTACAAATTTCTGCAAAATATAGGCACACTAAATTCTGAGCAAGAGCAGATGTAAATTAGCTTAACTATGAATCTACTACCATTGCCATTAGTTTTAAATTCCTAACTCAACAATGATACTTTTTTTTTTTCCATTAAGAATGTATACACTAACTCAACAGATGCATTTAATGTTGCGTTTCTTACGCCCTCCTTTAATGTTGTGTTTCTTACGCCCTCCTTTTTTACTGATTGCTATTCTGTTTAGAAGATTTGCTGCAGTATTGCTTCTCTTCAGCATATTCTGTGGCCTTACTTCATGACAGTCTTGGAATCTTTTTGGATGATGAAAGGTATACTCATTTTACTCCAGAATTGTATACCCTCGATTACTCAATTAGAGACAAGACTGACTTATGCAGTTTGTTACTCAATTGATTTTGTTGTTGATTTTGCTAAGATTGTTTTTCATTTCATGTATTCTTTTTATTTCAGTTACATGCAATCTTATTTCTCATTTGATATTCGAGGCGTTATCAAATACCAATATCATAGTGATGATGTGCTTAATACATGCAGTATTTCTGTAGAGAAGCAATTGACTTGGTTTGAAGGACGCGTTCTTGATTCTCCAAAGGTAAAGAAATAATCTTAGTTTGGGTGTTTGTAGACAGAATTTATAATCAACATGTCCTCTTCACATAATCTATCGGTCAGTCCTCTTTTTAATGTCTTCTTTCTTTTGATAAACAGTTAAATGTAGGAATAGTGATAATTGCACTCCTATTATGGGAACGCGTACGTCAAACTTTAACAACAAGGTATTGTTTACCTTTTACATGTGATCTATCAGTTACTCTCTGCATAAGAGGTTCTACTCATTGCTCTTAATTCTCTATTCTTCCAGACACTTTTTGAACTTTACTTGCATTGATCACTGGATTGTTGTCAACTTCAGCTTGACTTTCGTAATAGTCGTGTATTAAGAATGCAAAAAAAATTTCAATACCCTCATATCTGATTTAAGATTTAGGGCTGACACAAAAAGTTGAATTACTTCTTCAACCTTTTGGATTAGAAGTGTGCAAACATGCCTAGCTTCATTGCTCCATATCGTGCTGTACCTTACTACTTGAAGAATGTTACTACTTCATTGTTTTCGTGCTTGAACAGGATGTAGTACTGGGAAAGATGCAAACTATGTTATTATCTTATTGGTTCATATTTCGAAAAATCTTTTGCTTACATACAGTATTGCTAATATAGGTTAAATATTCTTGCTGAGCTGCTGTGTTTTGGGCATTGAGAGTTCTATAAAGATTGCTGAAATGCAAAAATAGTTGAGGAGGTAAAACCACCTTCTTATTGGCTCTTGCCTGAAAACTGGATAAATCCCTTAAGGTGAGTATTTGAAAACATACATGTACAAAAGCTCAACAGCAATAAAATGAAGGTTGACAAATGTCATAAAATATGAAGACTTTTGTTTGCCTGAGGCTGCAGGGGAGATTTCATACAATGATGACGCAGTCGGATTGATAACTAGGTTTACCAGCAATAAACCTAACAAAAGGGTTCTGGAGTCCACCAGAGATAAAAGAGAAAATTCTCTATTTTATTGATAAAAGATGAAAGATAGGTTCTGCAGCCGCTTGCGGCTGCTTAAATAAGAAAAAAGTAACCCTAGGGCGACTAACAATGAAACCCTAAAGCCCATGGGTAAAAACAAAAACAACCCAAAAATAACTAGGAAAACCAAAACTCCAAAAAATAGAAAAATGCAGTTTTGAGGCCCTAAACGACCCCGAAAGCCCGAAAAAGGCCACAGCTTTTGCCATGAGTCTTGTTTCTGGCGCGATTCCCTTAAGACACGTCCCAATCGGACACCGAGCTGTTTCGTGTCTACTAGTCACTTTTCGTTTTCCTCCTTTAGCACGATCCAACTGTTCTTCGAATTGGGCTGCCATCCGTTCTGCATCAAATGGTTACAAGCTAGATCAGTTTGTTCCTCAAAAAATTAAATTCCAGCGTACATAAGCCAACACGACCTTCACTTACCTGAGATGACTGTAAGAGAAACAATTGAGTTGTCAGCCCGCTGTCAACGTATTGGAAGCAGAGCTGGTACATTCCTCATCTCCTTTGAATTTTTTTTTTCAGGTTAGTTCTTCATTTCCATCATTGACATGTGAAGTCAGATTTGCTCATGCAGATATAATGCTAGAGGTTAGCAGGAGAGAAGGAAGCAGGAATTGTTCCTGATCCAGATATTGACACCTACATGAAGGTAACCATAAAATTGAACGGTATTGCCTTTGATAAATTTATAATGCTGTTAGACATATAGAGATTAACATATACAATGCTGGCAGGCAATCTCAGTTGAAGGACAAAAGAAAAACCTCCAAACTGACTATGTTTTGAAGGTAAATTTTTCCACTAGATATAGATTTTCATATAGATATTTAAGCTTTGATTGGATTAGAACAATTAGCTGTCATGATTTCTCTCTGCTTTTCCTTTATCCCAATTGTACGTATCATTCTGTTTTTGTCTGTATCAGTTGATCTTCTGTGGTTTTTCACTATTAATCCTAAGCTGTTACAATATGAAGTGAATGCCAGATGCGGCATGTCTCAACACCAGATGAACCAACTGATGGAATTTAATGTATTTTTGTTGTCCAACCATTTTTGTAACCAGTATCAAAAGCAACTTTGGTTAGAATGTTGAATTTTTGAAAATCGTAAATAGCCAAGCTTAGTCTGTTTGGAACTTCGATTTTTGAAACATGTAAATATATGAATCTGGTTAGAACACCAGATTTTGAAATATGTAAATATACATCGTTCAATGAAAAATGTACGCATATACCCGTAGCATCCTGCGAGATGTCTAGCTAGACTCCAAGTTAACCTGTATGGCAGTTTATCAGTTCAGTTTATCTTCACCCTCACAGATAGAGTGAATATGAAGCTGTTGAGGTTAAGTTTCGGGCTTTGGAAGGTGAAAAGCTTGCGATGGAAGAAGAGATTAGGGAATTGAAGAGAGGAAGTGATGAAATTAGGAATCCTCAGTCAATTTCTGATTTCCAGCATAAGCTGAAACGCCAGCTAATCTCCAACTCTCAGCTGCAACACAGTTCAAGCTTCACTATCATTATTGCTGACGCAGTGACGCAGCAGGACAGGGTCTTCTTTTAGAGAAACTGCAATCGATAAACCAGCAAGCAACATCAACATCAAATGAATGTTGTATTCGATTTATAGCTTCATTATACTATCAATACTACCTTGCGATTATGTTCAATTTGTAATTATTGATTCTACTAAAGAATTCGTGTAATTCAAAAGTTCTACCAACCAATTCATAACCTAAACAACTTCCACAAGTTCATGTCAACGATGCCCACAACAAAGTAAAAGAATCAAGTCATACTCCCGCTGCAACGCGCGGGTAACTGTTGCTATTGTATATAAGGTGGGAGATTCCCAATATTAAGGGTATGTTGAAAATATGGTCAGACAAAAAGAGAAATAAAATTAAGCATTTGGAAGGTTGTGTGCAAAAATTGGGAGAGGATGTCTATATGTTAATATTGGAGATAGGAATAGAATTACTCTAACATTTATTGTTGATCGTACAAACTTAAAATGCTTAGTTGATTTTGACTTACAAGGTAGGCAAGCCACTAGACATATTGATAATCCAAAATACAAACTAACTTGAATCTCATAAAAAGAATAACAAATAAAAGTCTAAAAAATTGACTTGAAAAGTAAACCTTCGGGACCAGCTATTTCAATCTCTAGTTTACGGAAAATGCTGGTGACCGGCAAAGGAATTCCTCAACAGTTTCTTAGAAGAAGAGTAACAAATTAAACTGATACGCGGAATGTGGAAAATTGAGGAGAGAGGATCTATCTATGTAAATTGCAGGTAGGTTTTCCGAAGAATCTCTCTCCGCGTGGCATGCGCGTCTTTTAGGCTATATATATGAGTCCCAGTTAATCAATCCGAGTCTACCAGGACTTGCACTAAATTTTCTAGCTAGTTCTTTCTTCCAAAGAATCCTCGAGAGTTAGGGTTTACGTGGGTGGAGAACATTTGAAACTTCACCAACAAGACCTTGCTAGGGTCTTTGTGGATAATATAGATGGCATCTGTCCAAGGAAATCTAGATAGGGACGACTTGATGGTATCCTATCCGGCCGATTACCCAAGTGATGACGACTTGAAAGGGTTGGACGCCAACTTCACCGCCGGTGCCAATGAAGTCATGAGGATGAGTAGCGGTCTTGATCGTTTCAAGCAAGGTATATCGTATCTGAGGAATTCCGACCAGAAGACTGTGGAGACAATCATGTCCTGCAAAACACAGATACTTGCTGCAGAGGGCGATGTGGCGACTGAGATTGAGAATTTTTTAGATAAATTCCTCATCAAGCAGTACCTCGAAAATAGTAACCAGACGCTTGCACTCTGCGAGGTGGAATTGCCAGACTTCATCAAAAAAGCTGATAAGGTCGCTTCATGCATTAAAGATGTGGTGCGTGAAAGGAGGATGTTGAACAAGCTCAATACAGCTAAGATTAAGTATCACGAGTCCGCCAAAGAGATTGTTAAAAAGGTTGTATCTCTGCAGGACCAACATCTAACCTTGCTTGACAAACTGAAAGCAGAATTCAGGAAGCTTAACAAGAGGCTGAAGCGTATTCGTACTGTTAGGAAGGTCGTACATGTGATATTCATAGGAATTCTTTCTGCTGTGTTTGCTTGCAGCGTCATGGCAGCAGCTATGACTATTCCCGGTGTTGCAGCGACCATGAGCTCTCATCCAGGTGTTGCAGCATTTATTGCTGCTTGTGCTGTTGCTCAAACTTCTTCCTCGGCAATAAAAGTGGGACAACATTGGCTTCTCACAATGATTCGAGAATCTGAATCAACTTTGGAGGCACGTCGGAATTTGATTGCGTGCATGGAATCCGGAACAAAGGATGCCATTAAAGTGTTGGACGACATTATGCGTCATGTTGATAAGGTTATTGCAAGCGGGAATGATCCACGTTTGTCCAGTTTAAGCTCTGCAAATGAGCGACCAGTGGAATTGGACGCAAAGCTGAAGAAGTTTCAGAAAGAAATTGAGGAATTGGACAAGACAAGGAAGGCATGCATCCCTGTTATAAACAAAGCAAGGAAACAGGTTGACGTTGAATATGAGGAGTTGAAGATGTTATTGGCCCGTCGCAAAAGCAAGCTCTTGTCAAAAAAATAATCGATTATCTGATGATTGTTTTGTTTTAGATTGCTTCATGTTTATCGTTCACTACTGTTTTTTTTTTTTTTTTTTTTATACATCTGTAGTTCTATTGTTTGTATTGCTTGAGGGTGCGTGTGCTTTTTTTTTTCTAAATACATCTCTTATTTAGTTTTCTTCTTTTGATCGATGCGTATTCGACTCCTTTGAGAATTGTTCCAAATCATAGCAAAAATTTTGTTAAACGTACGAAACGAGCTAGTGACCAGAGAAGGAGTCAAATTTTATTAATTGGTATAACAAGCACATAGTGCTAATCTATATATAGGTATGTCATTAGCATGAGAGTGGCCTGTGATTGTGATGTATTTAATTATGTTTACGTTGGACCGTGGAATTATGTATAGATATGTATAGTAGTAAATTAGTGAGGGCAATGATATAGGGCCTCAATGAGGCCTAAGATTTGTGGCCTCAAATCCTAGGTGTCATGCCATGTAAGCAAATATAAATTTTATTTTTAATTTCACATAATATATCTTGCCACATCATACTATTGCAACACCAACTCTATCCTTTTATACTTCCTTTTAGATGTTAGGGGGTGAATTAATTACAATAATGAATTTAATTACGTGACGAAAAAAAAAGATAAGCTATTAATTATGTATTAATTTAAGAGACTTTTTTTTTTTGAAACGGTATTAATTTAAGAGATATGTCTACAAATTTTTTGACCAATATTTTTCTTAATTTAATTAAATTCTTTCCTATAATTTTTCTTTCCAAATAGTATTAATATATTGAATTAGGTGTCAAGAAATAGGCATTAACTTTTCTTTCCAAACATTGCTTAATTTCATCCAAAAAACTAGCATTAATAAATTGATTTTGGAAAATACATATGTCTAAATTAAGAGGTAAGAAAAAATTTCATGTTAGTAACAGCCATTAATTATCATCTACAATCTAAATATATGGGGGAAAAAAATTAAAAAAAAATAAACTCAAATATAATTTAAACCCTAGCTACATAAAGAGAAAAAATGAACAAAAGAATATATATATATATATATAATCGTATGAATATGTATTTTTCACACTATATATATTTTCAAAATTTACAAGAATCCAACAAAGGTTGAATTCATATGCATGTGTTAAGCAAATCTATTGTGATCGAATGTATGTGCAAATCCATTGACTGAATTACATGAAATTTTTCTATTCTTGATTGGAGAAAAAATTGTTATTGAAATCTAAGCATGAGTGTAATGAAAAGAAAAAATGCAAAAAAAAAAAACTAAAATATTTTTTAGAAAGCCAAAATAACATAGTCATCAGATTTTGGAATGATAAAATTGTATTTTTTTCAAGAGTTACATAGCATGATTTGAAAAATAGTTGTTGTGTGTAGGTGACATGGCATGACACCTAAGATTGAGGCCAAAAATCTTAGGCCTCATTGAGGCCACAAATCATTTAGTGACCAGAGAAGGAGTCAAATTTTATTAATTGGTATAACAAGCACATAGTGCTAATCTATATATAGGTATGTCATTAGCATGAGAGTGGCCTGTGATTGTGATGTATTTAATTATGTTTACGTTGGACCGTGGAATTATGTATAGATATGTATAGTAGTAAACTAGTAATAATAAACTATACATTTGACGTGCATATGATGAAAAATTTCCTGTTCATGCATGCAAATTAAAATGAATGATGTCCAAAAGAAAATTGCAATGATGGAGCAATTTCCATGTACACACTTTTGACGCGTCAAGTGGCAAAAATTAATTAATAAATAAGTAAACAAAAAAAAAATTGTTGTTGTAAACAGTCGTCCTCTTCTTGTTAGCAGAAAATGTCTATTAAAAATAATTATATATACACAATAATTCTCATTTGTTAAACACAGCAACCGCGTCAATTCTTTTCGCCCGCCTTTTCTTTTCTTATCTTTCCGTTGTTACATTTTTGTCCCCTATCTTCTTCATCTTCCTCCCCATTACATTCCGTGTCTCTGCGCTATCCATCTCGCTCTGGCCACTCTTCCTTTATCTATGTTGTTTTGTAAATACATA
>NW_026908949.1:0-18032 GCF_958449725.1 Rosa rugosa | reverse complement strand
GGGAAAAAAAAGAAGTGAGGGTTTTTTTTTTTGGTCTGATGAAGTGAGGGTTATTTCTGTCATTTGACTTTTTCTTTTGTCCACATCTTGCCACATCATCAATTTTGGCAGAGGCGTCACGAAAAATTGACCGAAAGACTAAAGTGATATACGGTGATATAGTTCGATGACCAAAGTGAAGTTTTTAAAAGTTGGATGACCAAAGTGTCGAGCGAAACATAGTTCGATGACCAAAGTGATATTTCTGCCTATATATATATATATATATATATATTTTGTATATGCATTAAAAATAAATTATAAATTAAAAAATGAAATCCGCCTAGATGTCTGGGCGCTAGTCTCCTGACCGCCGCCCGACTAGCGCCCTAGCGATTTTTAGAACCTTGTACACAACTAATGCATGGACTTATTACTCGCATAATGCGCAACAAAATTAAACAACATAAATAAGTAACAGCTAGAAAAGAAAAAACAGCATGATCTGAGCCCAAGAGCCCAAACCCAACCTCCAGCCCAGATCGGGCCCACAGGCCATATCCAAGCCCAGAAGACCACGTCAGGTGGGAAACCATCCCTCCCGGTCCAAGTCGGCGTCTGCACCAATCCAATCGTCCCGCCTCTAGATCTGCCGCTCCAACACCGGCGTCCCCCAAGCACCAGCGTCGGCCAACCCACAAACCATCGATCCAACCCAACCAGTCATCGACCCCAAAACTGCCTTCGTCCAGATCGCAGCCGCAATCCAGGAAGAAAGCCGCCCATCTCCACCCTTCCCCTCACCCGTGGTGGCGCTACCCCCTGTCCCACTGCAATTTCATGGAACCTTGCAAGCTCGATCCCTCCCAGCAGCCACAAACCTGAGACAGATGCAGCCACAGCCTTCTCCAAAGCCCGACAAGAGACAAAGCCTCCCCAACCCGATCTTTGGACACCAGATACGCCCACCAACATCACAACTCGTCCGGCCGCACGTACAGCGCACCGGCGAGGCCAGGGGGCCATGCCGGCTCCGAGGCGCAGCCAGACTAACGGCGGCGTCCTCTCTCTCTCTCTCTCTCTGTATTTTAATTTGTTCTCTGAAGTGTTGACCCATTAGCAAGCGATCGATGAGAATATTATTCAAATAATATGTTTCGAAATAGCATGACCACATTATATAATACTAGACAAAAGAGAAATAGTTAGTTTTGGGGGGAGATCGATCATCGAAGAGAAATTATTAATTGGGTTAATTGTGGGACGGATGTTTGGACCCGAGAGAAAGAAAATTAAACAAATTTGACGTGTGGGTTTGAAAAACAGTTACTATTTAATGGACTCAACCCTCTCTGTAATTCATATCATCATATAATAATTACTGCAGTTTCTACCCGCCAACAAGGGTCACATCACATCGCTGCATTTGCCCCAGAGGTTTTATTCTCTAATAGTTATTTCACCTTTAAAAAAAAAAAAAAAAAGCTTGCATTCATTAAAATTCTACTTCTACTACTCGTGTTGCACAAAACACATTATAACTGTGGTCCACCGTCCACTTGCACCATTGTCCCATAGTAGAATTTTTGTCTGTCACACCTATATCCATGACATAAGATTAAATTCTTGGACGAAGAATTTTCATCTCTCTGTCTATTATATCCTAGCTCCTTGATCAAGTCTTTGTGTCACCTAACTGCAACGTATTCCTCATCCATCTGATGCTGATCCACGGTCATCACTCTTCCCCTCTCATCACGTGAGAGGGCACATGACCTGAAATCCAGAAACATGCTAAAAGAAAACAAAAGAAGACTTACTATCCATTAAGTTATTGTAACTACAGCTGACTGTTAACAGAACCAAGAGATAACTTTAAAACCACTTGCTGATATTTAAGTGAAACAAGACATATACACAGTGGCTAAACAAGAAGTACTCAAAGGATGTGTAAATGACATGGACGACTATCCATCTATACCAGATAATGGACAACAGGTTCAGTAGCAAAAGAAGCCACACCTTACACGGTGCTCTATATTCCTTCTGTAAACGCTTGATGCATGATTTCTATGCCATCTCCCAATATCTTAAAAAGGAATTCAATGCTTAACTTCTTTGGTCCCAAATGTTATTACCAGTTCTCTGATTAACACAGACAAGAATAACACATTAGAACTGAATTCGACACACAGAGTAGAACCACTATTAATTATACTAAGCATGGAATAAAACATGTCAAGTTTAGTTCAAGAAATAAGCATCGATCTCAGTCCAATTTCTCTTGTTTGTTAGTCTTTCTTTGAACAATCTACCTCATCTTGCATACTCCTGAATTCAGAATGTCGCCATGTCTCTATCTCCCAAAATTATTACAATATCATAAACTATCAATTCAGATTCTTAACACGACCCCTACGAAAGAAATCCCACCAATTATATCTTAACAATGTATCAATTAACCTTGATCAGACGGACGTCGTATGACCTATTGTCCAAGTAACGGTGTCATGGGATTGGGTGTGGTCGACTCATGGGTTGCCCTTCCAGAGGACCACATACTTAAGGGTTCAGATTAATTGACTATTATGCCCCGCCTTCCCTAATTTCACCTTTTGTCACACAGCGGAGACTAGTTGCTTTATGAGGTTAGTTTTGTAAAATCATGTTTTTTTTCTTTTATCAAGAATGACAAGTTTTATTTCTTTGTTTACTTTTGGAGGATTGAATACTTAATCTGAGTATTAATCTTCACCCCCCTTCAGCACTTGAGTTTACAGAAAGACTTGAATCTTCCCTAAGAATTAACCAAGAGTCATGTCATGAAGTCCAATCATTAATCTGAATTGAAAATGAAAAACCATTCCAAAAAGAATATCTGATGAAGATGAAACAAAAACGTACCAACATATATATATGATCCATACATGATGCTACGTACATATGTTGCAGCTGCATACAGAAAGCTAGCTAGGAACAAGAAACAGATGTTGAAACAATCCAAAAGAGAGAAATAACAAAGCTAGCTAATTTTCATGCGATACAAGCATGCAACTGCCTACGTACTAGAGATGAATCCCAACACCATCATCGATCATCGTCCTCCATGGATATGTTTTCCCTGAAACTGAGATTGAAGAGGGCATTATGGGGATGGGGAGTGGCCAAAGGAGCCTGCTGCATGATGAAAAGATTGTGCGGGTACTGTGACAGGGGTTGATTGGCAGCGACAGGTTGCTGGAGATGAAAGGCGGCGTGGTGGATTGCGGGAGTGACGGCCTCTTGTCTCTTGAGCAAATTAATCAACTTGAGCAAAGCTGAAAGAATGAGAACGAGGACGAACAGAGTTGATAGAATATCATAAAAACTAGTCTGGTGATCCTGAACCTGAGCCTGAGCCGCTGCAGTAGAAGCTTGTGGAACTGGAGTATTGAGGAGTAGGCGGGCTGTGGGTAACCCGTGAGGTTGTTGGGCAGAGCTGGGAGAGATGATCACTAGGAATAGGAGGAGAATGAGTAAGGAAGATAAGAGAATGCACGATGAGGAGGAGGTAGCCATGTTAACTTGTTTGAGGCGAACGATGAAATGAAACATCGTCAACTCTTGTATTATAGGCTAGGCTTCTCGATCGATTCTCTGTGCGGGAAATTTCAGAAGTGTTTCTCATGAGCCACAATGGTCTCCAAAGTCAATTGTGCACCCGACTGATGAAAACAGTGAAAGAGTCTTTTGCACCATGTAAAGCACACATCTGAACCACTGAACCTTTGGTCAAAATGGGTGCAAAAGTTTGGCCGATGAATACAGCGAAAATGGGTGCATAGGTTTGCCAAAGATATACTGGATAATAACGACATAACGGACAAGCGACCGCGAGGGGCGCACATTAACAAGAGATCGCGTAGGGCCTACATTAACCAATGTATCCGAGAACATTCCGGCCTATAATATTTTCTCAAAAAAAAAAAAAATCAGCTTATAATATGTTTGGAAATAGAATGCCTACATTATCTATCTATACTATTATTAAGAGAAGAGAGCTTACTCTCCAAAATTGAATGTTTTTACCAATTGAACCTTTATATATTAAAAAAAACTATGAAATATAATTAATCAATAGGAATAATATAGTAAATTGTAAAATATAAAACAAAAGAATAAAAATAAAAGAAATAGTAGAAAACGTGTTAGTTGTATGAAAGCTTTCCCACTACCTTTAGCTTATCTCGACACACATAGTGTGTAGGCCTTGCTAGTATAATATTATTCATACGTCTATGACTCTCTATAAACATTTCACCGTAGTCAACTGTTAAGCTCATTATACCTATTACCCATGTCTTTATCGACCCAACCCCAATTCAAAATCATAACGCAATTAGCATAGTATAGCTTCAGAGGGTGCGGACAAGCACATTTTGTATAGCACGTGATTGATTTAGAGAGTGAAATTCACACTCCTTTTTTTAATTTTTATAATATCTTAATATTACATTTTTACAATCCACAGTCACTACAAAAAGACCAAATCTAAGGTACTAAAAAAAGAAAACATGAAGTGTGGATTGTAAAACTAGGAATGTAAATTTCATTCCCCTTGATTTTTTGTCCTCGTGAGGGAAGGCTGAGAAACCACATAATACAAATAAATTAAACCCCGAAAGTGAAAAAAAAGTTAGAGTGTGTCACTCTTTTAACCCATCTCCACCAAAAAAAACCCCAAAGACACCTCATAATACTACAAGGTTTACCACAATTAAAAAAATACAAGAAGGTTTTATAAAAAGCCGGCCAAGAGGCGATGGCGTCACATTCATGCAGGACAGAATGTTATGACGTTCCTGAGTCAAGAAGGTTCATTGGTTTGAATTTGTAATGCCAATATTCAATTAACGGCACATTTTTAGAATGTTAGCTATGAACACTAAAGGCATGTCTATACAAACAATTAATGGAGCTCTTTTGATTTGTATCAAACTTTAAACTAATACTGTCTTTTTTTTATAGAACCTACTTAACTTGAGCTACCTTAATTTGATTGGCTTTGGTTTAATTAACTAGTGTTCTTTTGTCATTTCGTCAAATAAAGTCGATATTATTACATTGCAAATACGTATATATGTAGAGCAATATTGCAACTTTCATGAATGATAATTAATGATGTAATAATTAAATTCTTTACCCTAGATTGTTGCATAGATATCATATTTTAATTACGGTAACCTAGGTTAGCGACACCCTTCATGAAGTCTACATGAAGTTCAAATTTTTCCACAGTTTTTGAGGGTTTTAAATCTAGGTTAGAGACATATGAAGAGATAGTTAATGGTGGAGTTGAGGATGCATGGTAATCTACAATTATACTACGTAAGTTCATTTTTCAATATCCTATCCATGTAAGGAACCTCCGTACACACATGATTTCTTTTTGGTTAATGTACACACATGATTAAGTTGTCATTAAATCTAGAACGAGCGACTTGTCCAAAACATGATGGAAAATGATTGTGAAGGAGGTCCAGGTGGATATGCTAACCTGAGTGGGCAATATCTAACTCATGACTTTTACAATATTAAAGAAAAATTTAGGGTAAAATCTTTATATGGTACCTGAACTATCATGAAATGTACTTTTTGATACTTATAAATTTTTAGGGAGTCTAGTGGTACCTGTATTATCCCTCCGTTAGCCATTTTAGTACTTCCGTCAATTATTCCGTTAAAATATGGGTAAAATCGTAAAACACATATTTTTCATATTTCTTTTACAAATTTTTGATTAAACTAGATTAAAAATAAATTAAACTAGGTTAAAAGAAAGACCTATAATTGAATTTAGTGAATATCTAGATTTACCTAACATCTCTATTGATTAATCCTATTAATTGTTCGAGAAAAAAGTTATCTCCAAATTAGTATATATTAAATTTTCATAAAATAAAAAAAATAAACAAAAATAAAAGTACTTAAATTAATTGACCCAAGTATCCCGATAACAGTAAAGAATAAATTGGGTATTATTTATCTTTTTTTATGTGTCAAAATATTTTTTAATTATAGATATTCAATATATTAAATTCTATAATTCTAATTATGAATGAAAAGACTATTTTACCCTTACTATTTTACTCACATGAGTGTTACATGACCGCCACATAGGCATTTTTAACGGAATAATGGACGGAGGTACTATAAAGGCTAACGGAAGGATAGTATAGGTATCACTGGACTCCCTGAAAATTTGTAGGTACCAAAAAGTGCATTTCGTGATAGTTCGGATACTATATGAGGATTTTACCCGAAAATTTATCACTTTGGTCATTCATTTATGACTTAATCGACAATTTGGTCACACTCTATTTTTAAAAATATCACTTTACTCATTCAAGTTAGATTTATTTTCACTTTAGTAATTGTAGTTAAATACTCCATTACACACCGTTAAAACTAAGGACATTTTGATCCAATTACTAAAAAATATTAAAATTGGGAATAATTTAAAAAACAAAAAAATACACCGTCAAATTTGGCTATATTTATTGGAGAAGTTAAAAAGGTTCAAGCTTAGTGTCCGTCTCTTTTTTTTTTTTTTTTTTTTTTTGAAATAGCGTCCTTCTCTTTGAGAAAAGTAAAATAATCTTTGAGAGAAGTTCGTAACTTTTTTTTTTTTGGTCAAAATCTTGAAAATAAATAGGAAAAAAAGAGGATTTTGGTACTTAATTTGACCAAAATGCCCTGAAAGTATGAGTTATTTACAAGAATTTAACAGTGAAGTTGACGGCAGTGACTAAAGTGATAGACAGTGTTTAAGTTGAGTGACTAAAGTAAAATTACTAAAAGTATAGTAATCAAAGTGTCGACTGAGTCACAGTTTGGTGACCATAATAATTTTTCCATATTAAAATCATAACTTAATTACCACAAGTCACAACTCACCGACAGCAACTTCCTATATTATTATTGCTTATTGCACGTCAACATTCAGTCAAATAAGATCAATACCCGGTCGAAATTCCAATATTATAATACATGATGATCATATATATACAAAATTTAGGGTATATCTGCTCAGTCAAATTTGTCACCGTCTTTGCGCTTCTTAACAGGAAGGGAATATAAATACCGATTTAGAATGTCATCATCCCGATTAATTTGAGACTTTTAAACAAGCAGTACGTTCATGTGGACGCCATCACCGACTTCTCCTCCGAAGAGATGTTACTATCAGTAATTATATGCCTGATAATACGGTAGGGATATACAGTACATAAGTTCTCGTTGACCACGGCCTATAGGAACCAGGCTATCTACCGCCTTTAACCTTGTTTGCATAGGCTCATTTCAAGTTGACATGCATTATTGTAATGCAAACATATAGAATCTTTCTTAACTTTATTCAGCAGGTGGTATAAAGACTGCATTTCAACAAGGTCTTCATTGTTGGTGATTAAGGAATTTAACAACTACCACTACTCGACACTACTCGACTAGTAGTCTAATATGAACACAGATCGAAATACACTGAAACACAGGGCGGCACAAATTAATCAGTGAGAAATCTACAAACTTGTGACCTATCCGGCCAGCACCTATCTAGCTTCTTGTTGAAGTTGTACATTTCCAATCAAGCTTTGTATCCATTAATATTTGTTCTCTGAAACTGAGATTGAGGCAGACATTTCCGCCGCCATTGGCCTGGAGCAGCCAAAGGAGCCTGGTGCATGACGAAAAGGTTGTCTGAGCGTGACGACGGCAGATTGGCAGCTGAAGGTTGCTGCAGAATGAGGGCACCATGGTGGACAGCCAGGATGGGCAAGGCCCCAGACCCCAGTGAGAGTGAGGACGTCATTGTCTCGTCCTCGTAGGTTAATAAACAAAGAAATTAACTTAAGCAAAGCTGATAGAACAACTGAACAATAATTAGGATCGGACCAACAGAATGATAGAGCAGAGTCGGATTACTGATAGAAAATCATAGGAATTACTAGTAGTCTGGAGGTTACCAACCTGCGAATGATCATCTTGAATTCGTTGTGCCTGAGTACGTATGAGCCGGAATGATCATCTTGAATTCGATGTGCCTGAGCCTGAGCCGATGTTGAGACTGGAATGTTACTACGATGTGTGATTTGGGTGGCCTGAGAGATTTTTGGCAAAGTTGGGGGTGGGAGAAATGATCAAGAATAGGATGAGTGAGGTAGATAAGAGAAATCAACTCTGAATAGTGAAGGATGAAGAAGCCATGCTTGATGCTGGTGTTTGAACCCAAAATAACATTTTTTCCTGACAAGGGGGACTCGAAGAAAACCGGGCCAATATCCGTGGCCCAACCTATTTATTTTCGACAAGTTCGGAAAATATTGTTTAGAGGCTAAATAAGGCCTACTTGGAGATCAAGCAATATCGAAGCAAATCTGAATATTCCTCGATTTACTATTTAATTATCAAATATTTGATAATTAATGGTGATTTGTATGCTTGATTATCAAGATTATGCAAAAGAGAACAATAACGTGGCCCTGTAAGGGATTATGGATTTATGGTTTCCCATGCAATTAATGTGCAATGGCATATATGGAAGCATGCAATCATGCTTGATGGTGGCCAGAGAGGAATATATATATGATGTATGTATGGTGGCTCATGCATGGTTCAATTAAAGAAAGTTCCCATGCAATCAAACATGGCAACGTGCTGTGCTTCTCTACCTATATATATTCAAGAGTACTCATGCAATTAAGTACTATCTATGGTGGGCCATCATTCACTACCAATGGTGTGCAAGCGAGCAAGTCTTCCATGCAATTAAGGTTTCATGAAGGTGGAGCAGTTTGAGTAAGTTATATATTCCTGCATGCCACTATGCTACGGAGTCTTCGCGGATATATGAACATATATACATGCATATCCAACAGCTCGCGACCAAGAGGAAGATTACGTCCAGGACTCTAAGAGGCAATTAACTTTGCCTACATTCTAGCGGCGATAGAGGAGGATAATTATTAATTATCTACGATAGCTATCAAGACTTAAGAGTTTTGATTTGATTCAAGGCCAATAACTGTGGCCTAAAATATAGTATTTCATTCCTATTTGGAAGGAGAATCTGCAGTAGCCTATATATAGAGGCTAAAGACGATACAACAAAAGAACTCTCTCAATCAACTAATCGCACAGATTATCAAGCCTCCCCGGAGCAAACCTTCAACCTCGTTGAAACCCGGCGACCGTACTTCCAGTCCTAGTCTCTCCAAGAGCCGACTGCTAGTGCTACTGCCACCGATACTACCAGCGAAGCAAGGGTAACGCCCTCGCAACCCAGCGAAGCTAAAGTCACGCTTTAGCAAAACCCGTGTTTTCTCAGAACTTCCCAGTGATTGTTCTGCTCAACCTACAACGTTGAGTATCGATTCGGTGACGCGAAGAGATCACAACCAAAGCCCTTACCAGTAAGGCAAGAAGTCCTTTTCCGAAAGACATAGAAAAGAACCTTGTGACGAGGTTGGTGCTCTCCTCGTCCACAACACTTGAAGAAGAAGTCAGGTCAAGGGACTCCCCCGACGACTGCACCCCACGGTGCTGGCACGCCCGCGCAATCACAACAGCAAAAGAGACAGTTTGCAACCAGCTGGTTTTTGGAGCCAAACAGCTGGTACGTAGTAACCAATAGACGTGAAATTAATTGAACTGTAAGAAATACATCGACGAGAGAGGCGAGCATATATAGAGGTCCTTCCCAAGTTGCAGCGTTGTAAGTCGATAATTACATTGAACCATTATGTCAAATTTTTAACAATTGATCCGAGTTAAAAGTCTTCATTCGTTGCCCTACCCAAATTGAGAAGAAGGTTATTACCAAATTTTGGGCGGTCAATAATATATTTGTAACTTTGTTGCCTAGCATTCACTAAACTGTGGTAGTAACATCTTCTCTTGAATTTCATATCTGTTATGCATGAATCCAATAAGTTATTGTAACTACAGTTGATCGTTAATAGGACCAAGAGATTAACAGAACCACTTACTGATATTTGAGTGAAACATGACATACACAGTGGCTATTGGCTAAACAAGAAGCACCCTGAGGATGTAAATGATATGTACAACTATTAGTCTACAACAGGTTTAGAAACAAAAGAAGCCACACCTTAAAAAGGTAGCAAATAAAGCCCCTACACAGTGGCTCTATATTCCTTCTGCAGGCGCTTGATGCATGATTTCTCTGCCATCTCCCAATAATATCTTAAAAAGGTAGCAAATAAAGCCCCTATTCAATGCTTAACTTCTTTGGTCCCGAATGTTATTACCAGTTCTTTAATAAACATAGACAAGAATAAAACATCCGAACCGAATTCGACACATAGAGTACAACCACTATTAATTACACTTAGCATGGAATAAAACAGGTAGTGGCCGAAACCAGCAAATTATTTTATGCACCGACGGTGCAAATGACTCAACCCTTATAAGATAATCTCAACCCTTAAGTGTTGACTGCTTAGCTAACTATGGGGTGGATCATGAGGGGCATTATTGGTGGGACTCTTGCCCTCCTTGTGCTTCAGCTGCCTTTGTTCACAATCTGCAAGGTTTACCAAATTTCCATATTAGCTAAATTCTGATGTACTTGACAGATTTCATGCAAACGTGGTTTTTGCTGCATGGTTGTTATATTCATCAGTCTGTAACTATTTTAGCTCAGTGCTCACTTTGAGTACTTTATTTCATTTTGTTCTCAGAGAGGTTTTGGTTCTTGTCCCCCTCTCTCTTCTTGTGATTTTTTTTCTTTTATTAATAAAATAAAATAGAGGGACGGGAGGTGGGTTCCCGGTTGCGATGGCCCCTTTTCTTTTGAGATTGTGGGTGGGTGCCAGTCACCCCAAATCGGTTGTCGCAGAGGAATTAATATCGCCTAATCCTCTATTTAATTAAAAAAAAATCATTGATATTTATAATTAATATTTTTATTAATAACCTAAGAGTGTATTTAATATAATCTAACCATCCATTTATGTCGGTGCAAGTGCACGTCAGTGCACTGAATCCTCCCCCAACCGAAACCGTATCAAATTTAGTTCAAGAAATAAGCATCTCAGTCCAATCTCTTTCTTTTTTTGAATAGTCTACCTATCTTCCATACTCCTAAATTCATCAAAGAAGAATGTCACCATATCTCCGACATCATTTATCTCCCAACACTATTACAATATCACAAACTATCAATTATACGACCCATACGAAAGAAATCCCACCAAAGAAATCACAAACTATCTTTATACGACCCATACGAAAGAAATCCCACCAATTATACCTTAACAAGCTATCATTGTTTACTTTCTGGAAGCAAAATAATTCCCAACCACAATTTTTTTTTTTTTTGGTTACAAAGGGGACCTAAAAAGGCCTAGAAAACAGAACAAAACTAAAAATTAGCTAAGCATGACCACTAGAAGGTCCGACACCAGATCTTCTAACTCTAGTAGCTCCATCAAAATCTTCAAGAAAAACATTAGCAGCATGAACAGGAGTTACAGGAGGAGCATCAAATTCGATGACTCCATAAGCATGATCAATGCTATTCTTTGCAAGGCAATCTGCCACCATATTGCATTCACAATTTTTCTACCCAGTAAGAAATAATTGCCAATCAAGATATAATGGGATTGCAACCTCCTAGTGGCAAGATGAAATTAGGTGTCGCCGGGTTTATTTCCGTGCGGCAACATAGTGGAAAAGCTGTGCTATTTGCAATTATGTTTCTTCGTAATAGAGTTATCTTTCCAGTATGTCACCGCTATGTCAAAGCAAATAGAGTAGCCATTCGTGCACTCTTTGCTAATTGATGCTTGTTCGAATACATAGATTTTGTGGAGAATCCGGGTATTATTTTAGGATGTTCTCTCTATGCTTATTGTAATTTGGGGTTCAGGCTCTACGTCCCCCCCCTTGTATTCTGCAATTTCATTAATCACGGCTTGAGGGCAGCCGCACCAGCCTCACTTCAAAAAAAAAAAGAAATAATTGTCAATCAAGATATAAACCTTTTTCATAATCAATAGCAATTATTTGAGCTAAACATTCTCAGTAGTAATATGACACAAGTGCAAAAACAAATAGAACAAGATATCAAAGTGCTCATACTTCACATTCAAGTCACTATTCAAGTATAAACTCAATTACTCAGTTTGGGCAACCCAGCAGCAATTCACCATCCAATTATGAATCTGTCAGGATTTTAGCGAAAAATCGCCAAAAACCTAATGAATCCAATCTAGTAATCGAAACAGCCCCCGACCTCACAATTTAACACAAAAAAAAAAAAAAAAAAATCAACAAAAATCAACAAAAATTAAACAGAGAGCAGAATTCCAGCGAGAGAGAGAGAGAGAGACAATGGAAATCGGAGGAGATCGGAGAATTGGGGATAAGCGAAAGAGGCCGATCGTACATGTATGTACGCGTTAGGCAGCGCAGACAAAATTCCCCTTCGTTTTTTACAAATTCCCAACCGGATGGAGAAAACGACGTCGTATGACCTATTGTCCAAGTAACGGTGTCATGGGGTTGGGTGTGGTCGACTTATAAGGTTGTCCTTCCAGAGGACCACATACTTAAAGGGTCCAGATTATCGACTATTATGCCCCGCCTTCCTTGGTTTCAAATTTCAATGCTACTTTCTGACTGAGGCTAGTTCTGTAAATTTATATTAACTATTTCTTTTGTTTAGTTTCGGAAATAGATTGAATCCGTAATTGAATCTAAAACTTTGTTCTTCACCCTGCTTGAGCTTTTGGGGAGACTTAAATCATCATTAACAATTACTTCAAAAAAGAAAATCATCATCAACAGTTAATTAATCAAGGATCTGCAAATATATAATCTACAAATGAATGCTAGCTACGTACTCACACAAATTAATACAAGAAACTAAACAAAAAAGAGGAGAAGAAAGCTAGCTAGCTTATTTTTACGAAGTACGTACTACGTGCGATATAGGGTACTAGCTAGAGATGAATCCCAACACCATCATCGATCATCGGCCTCTATGGATATGTTTTCCCTAAAACTGAGATTGAGGAGGGCATTATGGGGATGGGGAGCGGCCAAAGGAGCCTGCTGCATGATGAAAAGATTGTGCGGGTACTGTGACGGGGGTTGATTGGCAGCGGCAGGTTGCTGGAGAAGAAAGGTGGGGTGGTGGATTGGTAGCGGCGGAGCGGGAGTGACGGCCTCTTGTCTCTTGAGCAAATTAATCAACTTGAGCAAAGCTGAGAGAATGAGAACGAGGACCAACAGAGTTGATAGAATATCATAAAAACTAGTCTGGTCACTCTGGTGAGCCTGAGCCGCCGCAGTAGAAGCTTGTGGAACCGGAGTATTGAGGAGTAGGCGGGCTGTGGGTGGCCCGTGAGGTTGTTGGGCAAAGCTGGGAGAGATGATCACTAGGAATAGGAGGAGGATGAGTGAGGAAGATAAGAGAATGCTAGTAGACGAGGAGGAGTAAGCCATGTTAACTTGTTTGATCGAGGCCGGCGAACGATGAAATGAAACATCGTCGACTCTTGTATTATTATAGGCTTAGGCTTCTCGATCAAGTATGGTGCGGGAAATTTCAGAAGTGTTTCTCATGAGCCACAATGGTCTCCAAAGTCATTGTGCAGCGCTGACGTCTGATGGATAAGCCCAAGAGTATTTGGATACATTACGTCAGTGTTGCATAATAAAACACACGTGTTGGCGGTGTTGCATAATAAAACACACATCTGAACGACTGAACGTCTGAACCTTTGCTCAGAGCCTCAGACTGGGTGCAAAATGGCTGATCATGCAGCCAAATCACTGAAATCAGCCATTGATACGTTATGTCGGTTATGACTAGCGATCGCGTGGGGACCACATTAACAAGAGATCGCGTGGGGACCACATTAACAAGAGATCGCGTGGAGACTGGGGAGCATTTCCGGCAGCCCACATACTAAGGAGGAGGCTCGACGTGGCGCGAGGAGAGCCACTGAACAATTCAAAGTGGGGCTGAAGGTCATTTCGCAGTTAACGGTGCCGTTAGGGTAAAACAAGTTTTACAGCCGAGGAGGTATCAGCAACCACAACATTATCCCATCCTTTCCCCTCCAAACCCCCACTCTTCTCAGACCCAAAATCACTTCTGTTCTTTCTCTCCTCTCACCACTCGACTTTATAACCAAACCATTCCTTTTCCGCTCTTTAACCAAAATCCAATCTTTGAACACAAACCAATTCGTGGGTTTTCCGGGAAAGCAATTGGGTTTTTGTTTGAAAGGAAGTTAAGGGTTTTGTGAATGCAAAAGAGGATGGCGTTGATGAAGCTGAGGAGCAGAGTAGTTGGGAGAGAACTATGCCGGAGCGGTTTAGGTACTTGACCTAAGAAGCTCCTGACCCTCCTCTGAGGTGGCCTTGGTTTCTGGGTAAAATGCTTCACTGTCTTTGTCTATTTTGAAGAATTTGCAGGTCCGCTGAGCACAACAGCTTTCCCCCCAGCCGGGTTCAACTCATCCGATGCTTCGATCTATGTAACCATGGCATCTGCAAGCTTGTTGAAGTAGTCATCAACCTAACCTAACCAAATCAACTCAACCCATCAACCACGATCCATCCAAGAATATGAATTCAATACAAAAGTTGGAAGCAGGGATTTGCGGCGGCGGATTGGAAGTCGGGTCGGAGTGGAGATCGTTGTCGGCGGAGGTGGGCTGAAATCTGGGGTAGGCGGGGTGGGAGTGGAGCGGGGAGCTGCAAGAGTCGCCGGAGCATTTGTGGGTCTTGTCGTGGAGGCCATGGCGGAGAATCCCGAAACCCAAGACGAAGATGAAGATCTTTGTTGCTTTGCCCACCTAACACATTTTGGTTTTTTTTTGCTTTTTCTGGGTTGAACAAATGTATCAGAGGTAGTCTGGGAGATTGGCAGAGAAGAAATTAATGGTGGGTCTGGTCTGGGTCTAAGGTTTGGTTATTTTTCGTCTTCTTCTCATGGCGGTGAAGTGATGATAATCATGAATCAATTCAGTATCCACCCATGTACACTGAAACGGAGCAGTACTCATCCAAGAAGGTTTGTCATCTCTAATAAATGGAAGTATATGTGTATTGGTGGGTTTTGCATTATTCATAGAATTTCTTTAATAGTGTGTCAAATTAGTAATGCCAATTAAGCTTTCCGTTTGTGAGTTGTGTAGGAGGAGTGTGAAGACTCTAGTTTCCGTGCAAAAGGGTTGGAAGCAATCTGCGGTTTGGAGAAACAGAATAACAGTAACTTTGCTGCTGTGTGTGACATTTCCAACAGTGAGTCTTATTTGCTTACACACCTTTTCCGGAAGAACGCAACAGGGGACGATGTGTTTGAAAGGTAAATTTATTATACCTGATTAAGAAAAATGTAGGTGATGGAGTAGATACAAAAAAACTTGAATTCATTTAATGCAATTCACCTGTGTTGTAGATGCCGGAAGCTTAAAAATGAAGGAGTATGCATGAATTTTTTTCCTTCAATTTATTAAAGTTTAAGAAGTTGTACTACTGTTCACTTGCAAGTAGCCAAAAACCAAATTTTGAAATTGATCATTGATTCGTTGTTGTTGTTAGTAGATGTGACTGGTGTTAAGTAAGATCCTAGTAATGCAACGAAAATTAATCCTGGAAAGTAACAGGAATGAAAGCAAAAAAATATTTTTCTTGTCATCAACTCCCAATTTGTTGTTGTACAAGATTGTCTCATTCACTATCCAAAACCCAAACTAAGACGATTGGGTGACCAAATCAGATTGACACCGAAGATAAATACAATGAAAGCATGTATAAACTATTAATTTGTACATAACAGTATTATAACTTATTTGATCTGTAGTGCAGATTAATAGGAAATGTTTATGCTTTTCTTATCTTTTGCTGCTGTTTTATAACAATGCTAGTTAATACTTCTGTCATTCTTATTCTGATGCAGGAGCTCCTTTCCAGGGTTTTGTTTCCTTTCCCAGTTATGAGGGCTACGGTATAATATTTGGGCAGTTCTGGTTGGATGGGAGGTGGTATAGATGTGCCTGCTAGAAAAATTCTCAGTTCGTTTTGATTGGATTGGGGAATGTGTACCTACTAGACTAGGTTTGTTGAACCTTCAACTGTTATGCTATATTTTCCGAACGAAGTTATTGTATGTATATGCATATATTCAAGTATATTATTGATTTAAGTCTAGCAGATTCCAAATTGATGCGGTTTAGATTATGTGTTTATTCGATATTATCATCACAACCATTTGATGAAGTATTACGCTATTAGAATATATGAAGTGTTAATGACCGAAAATAGAAAGGGAAAACTACAAAAAAAAAATACCCAGGGAAAACTTACATATGTTTATACAACAGTGGGAGTGGCACCTTATCAAAACATTTACATATGTTCTATTTAGGGTTCGAGTTGACCGGTAGATCGAGACCCAACCGAAGGCAAAAATTGCTGAAATTTCTACCACTACTATATATTCGTATGCGGACATCATCCAATAGTGAAATTTTAAAAATTCTATTTCGTTCCCCATTTTGTTCATGGAGGGTAACAAACAAGTTATACTATATTACTAGGCAAATATGGATTATGTGCGATCCAAAAATTCTGAAATAGAAATTGATCAATCCAAAAATTTCCATATGTTTATACAACAGTGGGAGGTATTGTGTCAAAAAAATTAGGCCGATCCGCCGTGAATGAAACACCCAACAAAGCGGTCAACGCTTTGCACAAGCAAACTCCCCTAAGGGGAGCGGCACCATGCAAGGACAAACGTCCCGGAATTTTTACATCCATAAGTATACCCTCTACCCACGAGAGGATGGGAGCTGAAAGATTGAAAAAATTGAATTGGCAAGGACCGGTTACGAGCATAATTGTTTTATGTTCTATTTAGGGTATCGAGTTGACCGGGCGATCGAGACCCAACCGAATGCGGAAATTGCTGAAATTTCTACCACTACCATATATTCGTATGCGGACAACATCCAATGGTGAAATTTTAAGAATTCCATTCCGTTCCCCATTTTGTTCATGGAGGATTACAAGTTATGCTACATTACTAGGCATATATGGATTATGTGTGATCCAAAAATTCTGAAATAGAAATCGATCAATCCGAAAATTTTCATATGTTTATACAACAGTGGGAGGTATTGTGTCAAAAAATTAGGCCGATCCGCCGTGAATGAAGCACCCAACAGAGCGGTCAACGCTTTGCACAAGCAAACTCCCCTAAGGGGAGCGGCACCATGCGAGGACAAACGTCCCAGAATTTTTACATCCATAAGTATACCCCCTACCCACGAGAGGGTGGGAGCTCAAAGACCGAAAAAATTGAATTGCCAAGGACCGGTTAAGAGCATAATTGTTTTATGTTCTATTTAGGGTATCGGGTAGATCAAGACCCAACCGAAGGCGGAAATTGCTGAAATTTCTACCACTATCATATATTCGTATGCGGACAACATCCAATGGTGAAATTTTATGAATTCCATTCCGTTCCCCATTTTGCTCATGGAGGGTAACATCCCTAACAAGTTGTACATTACTAAGCATATATGGATTATGTGTGATCCAAAAATTATGAAATAGAAATCGATCAATCCGAAAATTTCCATATGTTTATACAACAGTGGGAGGTATTGTGTCAAAAAATTAGGCCGATCCGCCGTGAATAAAGCACCCAACGGAGCGGTCAACGCTTCTCACAAGCAAACTCCCCTAAGGGGAGTGGAACCATGCGAGGACAAACATTCCCGAATTTTTACATCCATAAGTTTACCCCCTACCCACAAGAGGGTGAGAGCTGAAAGACCGGAAAAATTGAATTGCCAAGGACCCGTTATGAGCATATTTGTTTTATGTTCTATTTAGGGTATCGAGTTGACCGGGTAGATCGAGACCCAACCGAAGGTGGAAATTGCTGAAATTTCTACTACTACCATATATTCGCATGCGGACACCATCCAATGGTTAAATTTAAAAATTCAATTTCGTCCCCCATTTTT